>NC_034591.1:55025921-55034962 GCF_900095145.1 Mus pahari
TTCCCTTCCCTTCTCCTCCCCTCCCCCTTCCCTTAACCAATCCTTCCTTCCTTCCTTCCTTCCTTCCTTCCTTCCTTCCTTCCTTCCTTCCTTCCTCAGTCCCATAGAATCATCCATCTGTGCTCCAGTAATATTGAATGGAGAGATTCATTGAATAAAAACAACTTACCAAGTTTTAATTAACCTTTTTCAAAATTTAATTTCATTTTCAAAATTTAATTAACTTAAAAAATTACTTTTGTTAATCTTTTATCGTGCTTGAGTTATAAATTCAACACATCGTATTTGTATGAGGTCTCAGTAATATGTACAGTACTATGTACAGCTAGCTGATCCATACCTAGGGGTCTTGAGATGGATCCTTCAAGGATAAGAGGGATTACTGTATTCTGTAAGGAACCAAGTGAAGATACTTATCAACAGATTAGCTTTGTTGTTCACATGAGAGATCCCAGAAATAGAATAAAAACTGTGCCTGCCCTTTGCTCTTCAAATTCCCACTGACTTATGGGAAACAAGAAGGAATTAAAAAGCTGCTGTTTGACTATAAAGAGAATTAATTTTCTATTAAAAAAAGGAGTAGATTTTTGCTACCAAACATATTAGAAATGTATCTAATTTGAGTTTACATAATTGTTTTTCAAATGAGATTTCTTGCAATACAGTCTTATTACAATCAAACTAAGCTTTATTATACAAAATGTAAATGATTGGGGCACATTTTCTTCATTATAAAACTCAACTTCAGTTATCAGGAAATAAAAATACAGCCCAGAGTGATGGAGGTTGGTCTGGTGCTGCTGTGTATGCAAATGCTAAACTTTGTACCTCAAGAAGTATAAGGAGGAGGTCCTCATGTATACCAAGTGATGCTATGTAAACCCCGCTCCCCAGTGAAGCAGTAATTGGTTAACAAAGACTGGAACCTGTGATTGGACAGTAGAGAGAGAAAAGAGGGACTTGAGGATCTAGTAAGGGATCTGAGGAGAGACCAGAGGAGATGAAGGGAGGAGGGGGCTACCATGAGAGGATGTGGCCAGAAGACACATCAGGGAGCAAGGGACACATGGCTGGGATGTAAGTTAGAGTACCTCCAAATCTAGGCTTACTGTTGTAAATAAAGTACCAGGACTGATGTCTTTTATCCAGGCTAGCTAGAATAAGTAATTCCTTTCACAACAGAATTAGGTTGTTTGCCTAGCATGCACGAGACCCTAAATTTAGTCTGTATTGCCAACAAACAAACAAGCCCAAAGGTATCCACGTAAAACTGCCACTTGTACTGCCTACGTAAGCAATGCTTGTGTTTTAGCCTTTCAGGTAGAGACTTCTTTCATGACCAAGTCATTCACATGAGAAGAACACAGTTCAGCCAACTGACTCAACTTCAAAATTCAGAAAAATCAACAGTGTGACACAGCACATTGTTGTTTTCCTTTATATCTTGATGTAGACATAACCTTTAATTTCTGGCTCTGAACCCTGCCTACCCTCCTCCCCCAACTACAATGCTCAGACAACCTTTTTTCATTTTTATTTTTTTATGCTTTTCATGCCTTAACCTCCCCTATCTGTAGATTAGAAATAGAAGTAGCAGTTATTCCTTATGATGATTGTGAGGATTAAACGAAGTCAATAAAACAGAGCTAGGACAATGACACTATGTCCTCCTCCTCCTCCTCCTCCTCCTCCTCCTCTTCCTCCTGCTTCTTCCTTTCTCCATCTTTTTCTTCTCCCCTCTACCTCTCGCTCTCATGATTGTTCTATTCTGCTACACTGAGTCAATGGCCCTGCTTTCAATTCTGAAGATTCAGCCTACACCATTTGTCTTTCAGAGAAATTGAACAGAATCTCCCTGTGATGAGGCAAGCACACCCTGTAGGTACCATCATCACACAAATGTTTGGCTCACAAGACTCCGTTTAATACATTTTCCTTTACCCTTTTGCATCCATTTAATTCATAGAGGACTCAAATGACTCACAGAACATTAGTCTGCCTGTCTCCTTGTTTACACAGAGCCTGAGCAAGTAGGAGTCATCTTTTTAAAAGAAGTGACAAAGAGTTTATTTTAGACATAGGTGGCTTTGTTTCTCCTGGCTTTGTAAGGCATAGCTGTGAACTCCGTGGCTCTTTTTGGGTTAGAAGGAAGCCCCATATAGTCTATCCTCCTAGTGATGCTGAGTGGTCCATGCCAGAGTCAGGAACCTTCAAATTCATGACAGAGGAGATGGCATTTGGAGCTGGCTTTTGAGAGGGGAAAATAAAGTATATATGTTAAGGATTAAAGCCCTTCCTGATCTTTAAGGAAAAGCATGGTGGTTATGGAGAAAATAAAGATAGAATTTCTTGATCAGCCAAAGGCATCAAATTTTACTTGTTTCATCAGGAACAGAATTATATATAGTTGTTATAAAATAACTAAACATGGAGAAGTGCTTCCTTTGAGAACTTTCTCTCTCTCTCTCTCTCTCTCTCTCTCTCTCTCTCTCTCTCTCTCTCTCTCACACACACACACACACACACACACACACACACACATACACACATCCCCATACTCTCACACAGACCCAAGAGAAAGACACAGTCACACACACACACACACACACACACACACACACATACACACATCCCCCTTTGCTTAACATCTTATTTCCATATATGATTTATATCTACTAGACCCCTCCACCTGCTTAACACACCAATTTCCTGGTTTATCTCACACTGGAATATGAAAAGCTGCTTGGAATTTTCTTGCTCTCTTCTGTTCCTAATCTGGAAACATTAACAGAACACTGATTTCCAACTGATGCTTGTCATGGACCACTCACTGCCTTGTGGCCTCTTCATCTGAGCTGCCACTGCTTCGAGGTGATGCACGAAAAGATGCATAGTATGCCCTGGTTCTGGGGAGCAGGGATGTCTTGAGGGACCTGAGTGAGCATCACCATTCAAAGTTCTACACAGCAGTGGACCTTGCTCCCTTTTCTGTTAGATTTCTCACAGTCCCAAAGCTACTTTCTAGGGAGTGTCTTATAGAAATGTGTATGAATATAACTTTTAATTGCTTTGGACCTTCAAGTTCACCTGCTTCCTTGTAGCCAGGAAACACTGATAAGTGAACTGAAAAGTGACTATGAGCCATGTACACTATTCTGAAGTCAGAATTGTATCTGTCCTCTGGAGCCTGAGAGAGCACTATAGGACCACAGTCTCCGACACCTTGGCATTTATTCCTTTTTTGGGTTTCTGATGAGTCATCTATCAGCATCCCAGAGATATCTATGGAAAGGAACTCAGAGGTCCAGGCTGGACAGAGATTCCTATGAAGCCACTGTGACCCTAGTATACATTTTAATCATCAAGATGGCTATTAGCTCAATGTTACACCTCTAAAATATTAAATACCTGTAGTCAACAGAATTTAAATAGCACTTTGGATGCAGAGTATCTTTTAACCTATTTAAATATAGGATTACCTTTAGAGTGGTGAAGTCCTGACTTATTTTATCTAGAAAATATCTTATTTTCACCTTTGTTTGTAATTACCAGGAATATTAAGGAAAGTATTGTATTTTCAGAGCGATGTTACTAATTTAAGGTCAAAGAACAGATAACAGAGGTAGACTTGTTAGCTAGTCTGACAATGTAATTAATACCAAGGGCATATCCACCAAATACCTAATGTGTTCATGGTAGTTTCTGGGCCTGTTGTCAGTCTGAGAAAATTGAGGCTGCTTAACGGGCACCAAAGGGATAGTGGAGTTGCCATCTCATGGGTGAATTTGGGCTGGGTTTGGTATTTCAAGACCTACAAGCATCCTGGCTAAAGGTGAAAATGTATCAGTCTCTCAACCCTTTATACTTGCTGTGTGTGGAGCACATCAAGTACAAACATAGGTGGCTTGTGCTTTAGCTTGATCAGGTGTTTTTACATCATGCAGAAAGTGATAATGAACATCTGAGGGGATTGCTATGGGTTGCCTGTAAACAAAGCTAAAGCTGATGTAAAATTCCCCCATTTATTAACTGGTGTTAAGCAGCCATCCAGAAGGCCATTTATAGGAATAAAAAAGAAAAAAAAATCCTATCCAGAGAACTCTGTTTAAGGAATAGCTACTTTGTTTGGGTAAAACCAAAACAGAATTGGCCTTGCTCAGTGTGAAGTGTTGATTGCTCCTACATCCTTCCAGGCATGTTGTGTTTGTCTTACACTCAAGGGTTTGAGCTCCTCATCTTTTGGAGAGGATGGAGAATGCTGGTGGGAGGTAAAGGAAGGCATCCAAAGAAGATGGTGTGTCTCAAAAGTAAACCCTTTATACTTAAGTTCTAAAGACTCCAATGGATTATTATGAATGAATTATTAAGATTTTATTATTATTTTTTAGTCTGATTTTTTTTTTTTGCTTAGACAAAAATGATAGCACATAGATAACATAGGGAGGAAAGACCCCATATTTACTGGAGTTAAATGTTGACTGCACATATTTACATATATTAATATTTATGCCAGAATTCATCCCTGAGAAAGGAATTCAGTCTGGGAAAACAGTAGATTTTTGGAAAGGAGGTCTTAAGCCCAGCCAGAAAGGAGAGGAAGTAAACGCAAAGAAGACAGTCATGAAATAAAAACGATAGTTTTATTCTCTGGCTCAGGAGACTTCTTAGTTGATGTGTTCTGCTTCCTCTGATGGAAGATGTGGGCTCTTGGAGGCTGTGCCACCAGCCTCAGCTCCCTGTAGTGTAATGGTTTTCAGTTTGTCTTTCTTCCCTGCACTATTAGCCCCATAGGATGGCTTGAATTTTGGTAGAGCTGATTAGCTGATGACTGGTTAGTGGGGCAGCCATCTTGGGGGAGGCAGGAGAGGATGTCTCATGAAGAAGCAAGTAGACAGAGAGCATTGAAGGAAAGAAGACATGAACCCTCTGGAGTCTGAAAAGATAAGGTCCCCCACCAATACCTGCTAGCCCACCTGTGGAGTCAGCAGATGTGTCTGGGGAAGGACTGGCTCTTCCTACCTTAAGAGAGATGCTTGGTCTATTTCATTAAGCTATTAGCGAAGAGACAGAGTTTAGGCTAGACAATCTGGAAGCACTCAGATTGCATATGAAATGGACCAAAGTGGAGGTATCTGGAGTCTGTTCATTACTCTGAAGGGCCTGCAAGAGCAGACAGAACACTAACAGCGCTTTTAATACATTGCATTAGTTAATAAAACTTGATAAATGATGAAATAACCACGTCGGCGGTAATCAACACCCCTGCATCACCTGTTTAAAGGTGGGAAGTACAAAGGTGAGCAAGATGGCTCGGTGGGGAAAAGTGCTCACTGCCAGGCCTTATGACCTGAATTTGAACCCCGGAACTCATGCTGTAGGAGAAGAGAACAGATTCTGGAAACTTGTCCTCTGATCTCCATGAGTTCGATGGTACTCCCTCATCCCACAATAAGTAACTGGATGCCAGATAGATGGACAATGTAAGGCTTTATCAGAGTCAGAATAGCTGGACTAAGAGTCAGTCAGAATTACTGAAGTAAACAGAATATTCAGACAACTGTGCTATTAAACAAGTTGCTTAGGAAAAAACCTACCGCTTCCCCTACTCTGGAACAACACCATTTCAAGTACTGAAATATTAAGCAGACTACATTCATGTGAGAAAAACAAGCAGTTAATAATCTGAATAGTTTTGCTTATGCAGTATGCACAGGATTAAAACAATTATATTACCTTCTTGTTTTTGAACTAGCTGGCAAATGGATGTCTGCTTCAATATAGAGAGCCAAACAAAACTGACCCCTTTAACAACTTAGTGAAGTGCCTGTGGTTCAAAGCCTGCCTGCGTGTCTGTAAGTATAGTGTTTACTACAGAACGGGAGAGGGCCTGCCACGGGTGAGCACCAGGTTCCCAGGGGAAGAATGAAGACAGAACTGGAAGGGTGACCCACAGCTGCACTCTGACGCTTTGTAATAAGCACCCAAAGGCCTCATCAGAATTAAATGTTTTACTATCACTGTGTGTGAGTGTGTGTGTGTGTGTGTGTGTGTGTGTGTGTGTGTGTGCATGTATGGGTGAATGCTTGAAAAGGCCATAGAACATTTGTGTAGCATTCCTCAGGAGAATCCAGCCTTTATTTTTGTCTTTTGAGGCAGTGTTTCTCCTTAGTATTGGAGTTGTTAGGTTGGCTACCTACTGAGCTGAGGATCCCCCAACTCCCCAGTGTTGGGGTTACAAATGTGTACTATCTCCTGAGCCTCCCCTTGACCCCATGGGTATTCTTGAGATGAAACTCAGGATCTTTGTAAATCAAGCACTTTACTGATGGAGCTATCTCCCAAGCCAGTTTTATTTTTCACTCATAAAACAAAATAAAACAAAACAACCCAGTAAGTCCCAAAAGATACTGGGCAGGCAGTACCAGATTGGGAATGCCTCAGTGCAGAGACAATGACACATTTGGATGACCTGTGAATCTTTGGATAATGTTTTATTGAATTGGCTATTTCATCCAAGATTTTAATCTTGTAAAAAGAAGAGAAATAACTAGTTTTTGACCATGCAACAATCTCGAACCTACACACTCCTCTTTCTAGATCTACACTTAAGGAATTACTTAATTTGCTACTTTTACTAATATTTGGATACAATGGCGATCATAGTTCAGTCTCTAGTATTGTGAAGTACAAATACATACACACATACTCTGTACAGAGCTAGGAAGGGAAGGACGTGATACTGTAAGAGTATATTGATGCTGGCCAGGAGGGTATGGAAGAAGGCAGAAGTCTCTCTACATATGCGATAATTGACCTGAGATCTTAAGGATGACAGACTTTGCTGCCTCTTATTAGATGTCTAGCCATCTGTGTGCTTAATGGCTCTGGCATGCAGGAGGGCATGACAGTACCAACAGGACAACTGTCTAGATCAAGAACAAATAACATGTAAATGGTTTATCTCACATTAAAAAAAAAATCCATCTTTTGAGTCTCCATCTCCTTGATCATGCTCAAAAAGGCAATCTGCCTCTGTAAGTATCAATAGCCAGTTTGTATTAAACACCGGGCAGACCTATTCCCAAGGGATATTGAACTTGTCAGTCCCTATCAGAATGTCCTGCAGTAAAAGAAAGAGAGCATTTTTAATTTTTATAGAAATAATGCTTGGATTGATGGAGAGACTGGATTTCTTCTTAAAGATTACTCCAGAACAGACTGTCATGGTGAAGGAAGATTATTTTGGTTTTGTTCGAGCAGATCCTGTCCTGCTGTCTTTATTCTCCACTCTGCTTCCCCCCCCCCCATTTCTTTTCCAGTCTCTTTCTGATTGATGAAAGCCAGCCTGACAGTTGCAGTAATGACTCTGAAATCTTTATTAATCCTTTCCGCTCTTTATTCTCCTCGTGCAGGCCATTCTCATTTTGCACTGAGATATTTTAATGAGTTTTCTGAATGATTGTTTTCCACTTTTCCTAATATCCCTCTTCAGGTCACTAAATTAGAGGGAAGCGTTCCAACAATCGGGAATGGAAACAAAAAGTATCATTAGCGGGTGGCCCGCTGAAGTCACGGCTATTAGGATTGTGAGATGTCTCTTGACTGGAAGTGTGGAAAAAGATGCTTCCAGATGGAAGGGTTAATTACCGGGTGTGGGCTTCAAAGGAGTCAGGGCAACTTACAAGATCCATTTATCAACAGCGGTGAAGCTCACAGTTCTTCCTCTATCACTTGGTAGAAAGATTAAATGGGCTCTGCAATGTGTTAGGTAGGACAGACAATTAAATAAATCGTGGTCATCTAGCCTTCCTAAGGGGGTATGTCATTTCTGGCTACTAGAAAGAAAACGTCAGAGTTTTCCTTTGTAAAGTAAGGAGACGAATAAGCCATGGATACTCATGCCTTCGTCTATTTTTAAAGTTTGGCTAAGTTTCTCTTTTCCTTATGGTGTTTGGGTTTCTTCCCGCCCAAGAAGTTAGCCAAGATGGAAACTTTAGTATTTTTGGGGGCACAAAATACCAATCTGAAAAAGCATATGTAATCAGGAAAAAGATGTCAAATTCTAGTTTTCAGGTGCTAGAAAAATCTGGTTCCCTCATGGGAAGTTGAATGTGGAGCAAGGAGATTGTCATCTTCATGCAGATGATGGGAGGAGTCACAATCGTCCTGTTAAAGGCAGTCACTGCCTGGTTGTTTTGGGGTACTTGATGTTCCAATCAAAGACATAGAAAAGGCATCACACACAATTCAAGCAACAGGCGGTTCTGTCAAAAGCAAAGCAAAGTGTTGAACGCGTTCCCAAGAGAGGTCACCTGACTGGAGGTACATGAGGGCCTTTGCATCCACTTGGGACGTCCTTTTATAAGTACCAGGAAGGCGCTACTGACCAGGGATGCAGCGTGGGTCATTCTCTGTTTTCAATGACAGACTTGGGTTATCGAAGTATTCCTATTTCACATGTCCATTCCCAGGTTGCATCTGATTTTAATCGTATGTATGCATGACTATGCGTAGATGATAAATGGTAAATGGAGGAGTTTCCCTACAAGTTTACTCTGAGGACATAGTTTGCCTTATTGTGTATAAGTGGTTGTCTTAGGGTTTTACTGCTGTGAACAAACACATGACCACAACAAGTCTTCTAAGGACAACATTTGATTGGGGCTGGCTCACAGGTTCAGAGGTTCAGTCCATTATCATCAAGGTGGGAGCATGGCAGCGTCCAGGCAGGCATGGTACAGGAGGAGCTGAGAGTTCTACATCTTCATTTAAAGGCTGCTAGCAGAAGACTGACTTCCAGGGATTTGGGGTGAAGATCTTAAGCCTGCACCCACAGCGACACACCTATTCCAACAAGGCCATATCTTGTAATAGTGTTACTCCCTGGGCCAACCATATACAAACCATCACAGTGGTTAACTGTGAGCACCAAGAAAATCAGTTTAGTGTATTCATGCTTTCCCCCTCCCTCAGAAAGAATTGAGGATAAGAATTAAGATGTACAGAGATAGAGGGGAAGGGGAAGGGGGGAGGGGGAAGGG
>NC_034591.1:55035137-55039390 GCF_900095145.1 Mus pahari
AGGGAGAGGGAGAGGGAGAGGGAGAGGGAGAGGGAGAGGGAGAGGGACCTTTGCAACTCAGTCTAGGCAGCATCAGTCCCATCTCCCAATCTCGAATACATCAAGAAACATGTTTGAACGGAAATGAGGCATTATGAAGGGGTTGCTAAGGGTAGAAACTTGCTTCCATTGTTTCACTTAGGTGTGGGAGTGTTATGTTGCTAGGTGCATGGTTAGGAGAGGGGTATGTGCTCACAGTATGTGTAGATGAGGTCTTAGTCGTTAAGTGCACTGCTAGAAGATGGGTACGTGCCTAGTCCAAGCCAACTGGAGCTGCAAAGCTATTTCTCTCTTTGTACACCTTAATTCTCATCCTCCATTCTCTCTGTGTGGGAAGGGAATCAGTACACTAAACTGATATCCTCAGTGCTCAAAGTTAGCCACTTTGTTTATACTTATGAAGCATTGAAAAGGTATTTGTAAAAATCAAACTCAAACATTTGGGTTGACTCACTAAGCAAAATGGCAATGAAATATTGTTTTGAGCCGGTGTAGTGGTGCACGCAGGAGGCCAAGGCAGGATGACTGTGAGTTTGAGGCTAGTCTAGGCTACGTAGCAAGACTGTGTAACAAATTTGAAAGTGGAAAGGCTGTTATGTGTTAGTCCTTAAATATATCTTCCTTCTCAGTTTAAGAAATGTCAAAATTAATGGATGGTAGAAAGGGAGGTATGTCAACAAGCTTCAAGTTTGCATGCAGATTGCTGCCTACTCTACCTAAGATGTGTTCCATGTATGGTATATACATGTTCAGTTGACATCTCTCTCTGTGGGGAAATTATTCTGCATGTATAATTGTGTTGAGACCTGTTGCCCTATATATTATATATATATATATATATATATATATATATATATATACACACACACACACAAATATATGATGTATATGATGTTTATGACATGCTTTTGCCAAGTGTGTCATAAAAAAGCGTTGACAAGTGTAGAAGCTTGGAAATAGAAAATTAGAAAAAGTGGAAATTGAGCCAGTATTGCAAAGAAATATGCCTGGATGTCAAGCCAGCAGGATTAAGATATCTGAGATGAATCTTAATACCGTTTTGGGGATCTCTATGTCCACCTTAAAATGGGACAACGAGTTCATTACTATGATACCTGATTTTTGACTAAGTTACTTTCAACCTTCTATTTGGTTGGATTTTTGGGCTTTGTCTTAAATTTAGAAATAGAATATCAATGATGGTTCTTGAAAATTCAGGGGATATTCATATATTTCTAGCCTAGAAATACTTTGGTGACATAATCCCAAATATATATATATATATATATATATATATATATATATATATATATGTATATATTTATATATATTTGTTTTCTGCATAGACAGTCAATTTTAGGGCAGAACTTGTATTTACTTTCTTGGTCTCTGTATGCCTTGAGCCTCGTATAGTGTGTCTACCTTAAGAAGCCTAACATTACCAATTATGAGTAATTGTGTACAAAACACATTTGCCTTTAGCTGTAATGTCTTGCTCTAGTTTATGATGCTCTAGTTTAGTTTCATGATATCTATGTCCAACTTTAAAAATAATTATAATAGAAATGATTTCTGTTTCAAAAATAGAGGTTAAAGTCCTCAAGGTAAACAAAGCAAAACAAAACAAAGCACCTTTGTGGGCACACTATTTCTGTGCCTGAAATAAATTTAAGCAATGTAAGTGACAGGGCACTTATTTGCAATGAGATATGTTCTCATAGGGGTCCCTGGCATCTTCTTCCTAGGACAGGAACTTGAAAGCCTATACCTTACAGCAGTATCTACTTAAAGTACTACTTTATACTGCATTGAAGTGAGCATGAAAATAACTTTAAATCTGTGTTGTCACAACAATGTTGAGTAAATTGTCACAAAAATGTTGAGTAAGAATGTCAGGATGCTTGTACTTCTGTGTCTTTTGAAGGAGGTTGGGGGTGTTTGGATCTATGCTGTAGAACTCAATAATATTCTGTTGGTGAATAAGCCCTGATCAGGTATGGAGTCCTAAGTAGGATTAGAGACGTCTTTGAGTTAGAGCTGAAGGGATTAATGAGACGGAAAACAAGAGAGTTTATCCTTCAAGTGTTTCAGAGACATCAGGTGGGGATCCAGTGATCTCTAGGAAATGGGAAGGACAACAGACAGATGGCAAGCTTGTCAGTGCTCCTGGGTCAGAGCTCCTATGTAAGACCTGGTGAAATGGGATGCCATCCCAGGCTGGCCAGGCTGTGCTCTGAGGAAGCAGGAAATTGGGAGCATCTGGTTGGGGTGATGAATGTGTGGGGAGGAGAAAATAGAAGCTTCTGGAAGGCGCATTATAAAGCACAGGTGCTACCAAATACATTATCACCCAAACCAAAAAAAAAATTTCAAAGCTAAGTATGTATAGAGCTTTGGAACTCGACATATGGTGTTTCAGATATAAAAATTATAGGCCATCTGTCAAGGACAGTGGGGCTTGTCTTTGGAAGGGTTTCTGGAGATTGGGTAACTTGCTATATTTCACACCCATAAGTGACTAGACCATCAATGCTTATTAACTGATTAGTCCTGGATATGGGCTTAGTTATTGTATCTAGTTTTAGAAAGTATACAAAATGTGGTCCCTCACATGCAAGGTAAGACAAAAATACAAGGGCAGGTGATGTGTGTGGACTTAGGTTTGCTCAGCTTTTTGTTTTGGTCCATTATCATAATGGTTCTTGTGTGTTTACTACAAAAGTCTCTCTCTTTTTTTGGCAAGGCTACACACAGATAAATAGAATCCCTGCCTTTCTAAGTCTGCACCACATAACTGAGTATCTTTAGAGGACAACAGCACCATCTTGTCTTGTTTCACTTTTGATTCCTGTCTGTACACCTGTCTCCTTATGTAGCCAGGCAGTCATACAGGTCATGTCTGGATCCCTTCCTCCCTTGTAGACCATCCCATATTCCATTTAGATCCTGTGATCTGATGCTCAGGTGAGAAACTTATTTCAAAGAGACAACAAAAGCAATCAGGGTAGAATTTCTAGAAGCCTACACCTTGCTACCAACACTTAGCAGCTGCATTTCTGTTTCCTTACCTGTCCCTTTACAAAGCATCATCTCAGCCTAAATAAACCTGATTCACAAGATCTCATCTTGTCTGTTACATGGATATCAACTGAGCAGGTCTCCGTTATCTCTGCACTACCCCTCTTTTTTTGTTTTCTTCTAGAGATGGCCATCAACATTTCCATCTGCTGCTCTACTTTCAACCCAACATCAAACAAAATCTCGAATTCCATTTCCTCTATTAACTAATATATATTTTTTATTCTCCTTTAAGCGAAATCCTAATTCTTTCCACCTTTTCTTTTTCCAATAATTTTTAAGTCATTTCAATTGGCTTTTGTTTCCATAAATGCCACCAAAACTGCCCTTCCAAGACCAACAACGACCTACTCCTTACCAACTCTACTACTAATCTGAAGACCCCCTCCTATCGGATTTTTAAAAAAAAATCTTTTCTTGTTTCTTCTCATGTCTCTCTCACTTAACAAGCCTGGGCTGGTGTCTTAGCCCAGTCTTTCCTAGATTCACTCTTCTCCCTCATTGCCACTTTAAACTTTTAAGATTAAATAGCTCTGGGGCTCAGAACTTGGTCCTCTTCTCTATGTTTACAAACTTCCTTGGTAGTTTTCTTTAGACTCTTGGCTTTAAACAATGCCCCATGTGACGACTCTTAAATGTGCATGTTTATACTAGAACTCTTTCCTTGCACCTCGTGGGCTACTCAGCATTTCTAGTTACGTCGAATAGACACCTCGTACTCAGCTTCTTGTAGCCCTTCCAGGCAGCTGATGATGTTTTGCTTGTTGTGTTTGTACTACCTAGTAGATATACTAGAATTCTCTCTCTCATCTCTTGCATCAACTTAGAAAATCATCAAATTCTAGGAGGTCCAAGTAGTATTTCTTTCTGGTCTACTGTGACATCATCAGTTCTACTAAGACACCATCACTTCTCACCTGAGTTAGCAGAATAACTCCCTAAGGGTCTTTCTTCTTTTGTGTTCCTACAAATTATTTCATCCAGCTGTGGATAAAACAGAAGTCCAGTCTAGTTACTTCTCTCTCCAGCTCCCTGCCTCAGGATTAGAACCAGTTGCAAGATATGGCACAACCTACCTCCTATTGTGTCTGAGTCCTCTCCTCCTCCTCCTCCTCCTCCTCCTCCTCCTCCTCCTC
>NC_034591.1:55039500-55061579 GCF_900095145.1 Mus pahari
TCTTCTTCTTCTTCTTCTTCTTCTTCTTCTTCTTCTTCTTCTTCTTCTTCTTCTTCTTCTTCTTCTTCTTCTTCTTCTTCTTCCTCCTCCTCCTCCTCCTCCTCCTCCTCCTCCTCTTCCTTCTCTTTCTTGTCTTTCCTTTGAAACACACTACCCACTTACCATTTCCCAGACTTGCTTGTCTCTCCCATGTTTTGTGTGGAACATACTTCTTCCTTGTATCCTTTTAAAAATAATTGCCTTAGTATTTGTATTTATTTATGGTAATTGATATACATATATAGAGCTAGTGAACAAATTAGAGTGCTCAACATTTGAATTTCTGAAATACTTAAATTCCTATGTGTTGGGAATCTTTGCATTTGAACTCTGCAAATTAGTTTATAGTATATATAATTCTTCTGCTATGCTACAGAACATTAAAACAACTTCTTCATACAACTGTACTTGGGCACACACCAATCCAATGTCCCTCTAACCCCTCCTTCCCACTCCCTCCCAACCTCCAGTGACCCATATCTGGTCTCGAATACTATATGATCATTTCTTTGAAAATGTCTAAGAAACAGTCAGAACATACAGCTGGTGTCTTTCTGTGGCAGACATCTTGATATAATTGCTCACTTCTGGCAACTCTTGCCCAGTTCTGACTTTCTCAGGATGCTTTTCCTGGCTTCTCTTCAGTGCTCTGGCCTCCTATCTTCCTGAAACTCACCTTCCTTGAATCTTTACTTCTTAAACATGTGATTTCACACACTACATATTTCTCAGGTTGATCATGTGTCTTCCCTTTTACTTACAGTGAAATCCCATGAGGGCAATGTGTTTTTGTGCTAAGCTGTTATTTTGAATAGAAAATGCTGTCACACGGCTAAAAATGGTACTGAGTCCCACATCCTCCATGTCATCTGGTCCATGCTCATTTTTTTGTTTTGTTTTGTTTTATTCATTATGTTATGCCCCAACTCTGCAGGAAACCCAGGAGAGCTCAAGAACTGCAGAATCTGCTGCAGTCATGCAAAGAGTCTTTTATTTACGAGTCAGACTTGGATCATAAACTTCCCACAGCATAAGACAAGAGTGCGACCTCAAGCTTGGAAGGTTTGGCACTTACATACATCATAGTTAGAAATTCTTTGAATGCTTAGGGTGATGAGGAGGGAAGGCTGGCGTGGTAAGTCATAATTCAGACATGATGCCATTTGGTAGGGCAGAATCATGAGGCTGAGAAGGGGACACTTCTGACCTAAGGATTATCTTTATGGGGCTATCAGGAACTAGTTTTATGGCCGGCCATAACTGTCTGAGACCCCTGATCACCTTTCTTCTATGATTTAAATGTGGGACCCTAATCTCCTTTTTCCAAGTACAGGCACCAGTGGCACCTGGGAAGTGCCCAGTCAGTTATCAGGGAGAGTGCTAGCCTCAATGCCACTGGAGCTGGGGAGGCTGTCATTCCTCTTACTCAATCTGACACCTATGGCTCTTTGAGTTCTCTCTGCCAGGGAGTGTGGGAACCCCTGCCTTTGCTGCATAGGGGAGCAGGGGTTGGGGAAAGCAGAACTTCTGAGGCAAGCCACATGAGTGCCCCACCATGTTTGCTGTCTGGGAGAGCCTAGGGTTGGGGGAGGGGGACTTCTGCGGGAGAGTGCAGGAGCAAGCCACCTGTGCACTTCAGTTGATGTTATTAGAATTTCACCTGGTATTATGTGTTAAATAAATAATAGTCTTTGAATGAATGAAAGATTAGTAGTAGCTCTGAGGTCATCATATATGGTAAAATATATCCAAATATTTCTTTGTTTCTTTCCTGCCTCTGGAGTGTACCTCTCATGTATCCTAGATGGATACTGAGAGAGAAAATTATGGTCCCCTAGTTCTTGTACAATTATGTCTAATATTAGTGTCTATTTTAAAAATGGAGTCCTAAACTTCTCTACCCTTGCACTCCTCTGGTTGGTTCTAGCATATTTTCTTTCTGGAAAAGCTTGGCACAAAGAGCTTCAGAAAAGAAAGAGACCTGCAGATTCTAGCACAAAGGCTCGGTTGCTAAGAAATATCTTCCATAAAGTTAGAGATTGAAAACATGTGCAGGCATGTAAGCTTACATATATGGGGAGGCTTTCTGTCAAAAGCTCTTTAGAGGAAGCAAACACTAAGTTTTAGCATATTGCTTTGAGAGTGTAGACCTCAGCTCCCAAAAGCTCTTAATACTGACTGATTTTCAATGATGAGAATATCTACATAGCCAACTGAATTTTAATACATTATTATTATTAACTTTTTGAGTGTGTGTGTGTATGCGTGAGTGCCTGTGTGTGTGTGTGTGTGTGTGTGTGTGTGTGTGTGTGTGTGTATCTGTATATGGGTGTACACATGCTTGTGTCTGAGTGTGTGGACTTCAGAGGCAAACCTTAGATGTTGCTCCTTAGATACAATCCACTTTTTTTTTTTTTGAGAGAGAGAGAGAGAGAGAGACAGTTTCTCCTCAGCCATGGAATTTGATGGTTGGCCTAGGATGTGTAGCAACTGAGCACATATCTGTAGCTCCTCAGTGCTGAGATTGTAAGTATACACACTACTACATTCAGAACTTTTTATGTGTGTTCTGGGGGATTGAACTCAAGTCCTTATGCTTAAAAGCAAGCATTTTATTAACTGAGCTATATCCTCTCAGCCCCACTTTAAAAAAAAAATAAGACAGAGTCTTGGGTTTTGTATTTTATGCATAAAGAAATCAACTAGTGACATATGCATGGGAAATATAGTATTTGCAGAGATATCTAAAATATAAGGAAAAAAAAAACCTTACCAACTATTCTCTTGTTCTTAAGAAAAAAAGCCTCTATTTTATGTTCAGTTGAAGGACCCCTTTCTCCATCTCAAAAAAATTCCCAGTAAGGAAGACTGTAGTGGTTAGATGTTTGAAGGGCCAGTTTTCACTGAAATCCAGTTTGTGTAATGAGTTGAGATCATGGGTAAGTTGGCTGTCTGAGTCTGTGTTATTAGCTTTTTTCCTGGCTGCCAGGACCAACTTCATGGAAGAAGGAGTCATTCTGGCTCATGCTTTAAGGATGCATACAATCCACCATGGTGGAAAAGCCTGGGAACAGAAGCTCGGCAGAAGCTAGTTACACTGTGTCTGCAGTCAGGAAGCAAAGAGTGAGTGACAAAGGCTTGTGCTCACCTAACTCCATTTCCATTCTGTCTGGAACACTAGCCCATGGGGTAGGTCTCCTCTCACTTGGGAAACATCTTCACAGACATAGCTAGAGGCGCATCTTCTAGGTGATTTCAGATTTAATTAACTTCATGAAGACTGAACTCTGAAGGAGCTGAGCCAATTATTTCATTTTTAATATTCTTTGAATTTATGACTTATGCCTCAGCTGTATTTCTGTTGATTTAAAAAGAAATTATCTTTCACATTTAATTAACCTGTACAGTCAAAGAAATATTTCTCATAACTGAAACTGTTTATTGTGTTTAAACAACTTTTCTTTATTGAATGAAAAATGATGTTAGGATCTATCTTGGGACTTCCTTTGCTTATCATTCAGAAACTTTCATGCTTATGAATAGGACTGCTGTTACTATCTTCAATAACTGCAAGAAGGGGACAATTGATTTTCTTTTGTTGACTTCACAGTCAGCCACAAGAATAATGTGTCTTGTTCTCCTTAGACATTAATCACTACTCTGTCAATGAACTGGGGAAAGTGCCATGAAAATGTGGTGTAAGAAGCTATTGTAAGGGAACTTCATCTTTCCTTTTTGTTTCAAACTGTTAGCTCACCTGTTATCCCCACATTAGCAAACGTCTCTTTTTCACTAATCTATCCTCTAAACCCAGCACAGTGCCAAGTACTGAGAGTATTTATTGACTAATCTATTGAATAAATGAATACATTTTATTTGGGTATTCTTGATTAATTTTGATTGTCAACTGGACTGGAATGAGAAACACTTGTGATACTAATAAGGCATATCTTTGGGTGCGTCTGTGAGGATTGATGAGGGGGTATAGTGGTTTAAATGAGAAATGTCTGTCATAAGCTCACACATTTGAACACCTGCCCCCCCCCCCAGTTGGTGGTAAACTTTTCAGGGAGATCACAGAGCCTTTAGGAGGTGGAATCTTGCTAGAGGAAGCATTTGTGGAGATAGTCCTTGAAGCTAGCTTTTCCACTTCCTTCTCTCTCTCTCTCTCTCTCTCTCTCTCTCTCTCTCTCTCTCTCTCTCTCTCCTCCCCCCCTCCCTCCAGCTTTCTGTATAGATGAAATGTAATCAGCTAGTTTCCTGCTCCTTAGGCTATGTCATGCCATCTCCACCACAATGGACTCTGGCCCCTCTGGGGCCATAAGCTAAAAGAAACCCTTTCTTCCCCGAGTTGCTTTGGCTATGGTGTTTATTACAGCAATAGGAAAGAAACCAAAATGGGGAAAAGAGAATGTGGGAGGTACCATCTAATGTGGTAGAATCCCAGACTAATAAATAAGGAAGAAAGGACATGTCAGCATGAGCATTTTTCTCTGCTTCCTGGATGTTAGCACAGTAGGAGCAGCCACCTCATGCTTTGCTTGCTATGATAAATTATCTTCTCAAATCATGAACCAAGATAAACCCTCCTTTCCTGGAGTCACTTCCTGTCTGGTATTTTGTCGTAGTAGTGACAAAAGCAACTGGCGCAAATACTATTGCATCAATAGTGGCTTACACTGAGGACAGCATTACCATTGGAAGGATGATTTCTAGGAGACAAAATGTAAGACAAAGACAATATTTGCCAAGGTTAATTAACTGTGCTCAGTTATGAACAAAGAAGATTTCAAACTAAGTTGACAAGAGTATGAGCCATCTCCTGGCTACCCTGGCTGAGCCACTCTCCTTAAAGGTCCTTACATTCACTCATAGTTGGGTAGAATCAATTGGGATTCATGTGTCAGAGTAAACCTTTCTGTTTCCACCTTGCAGACATACCTCTTTTGTGGTTGGAATTTTCATTTGTTCTTCCTAAACTCTGCTGTATTTATATTTGTAAACCTGTCTATGTGTTCTGTTCCTTTCTTTTAATTTTATCGGAAAAGTAAAATCATTTTTATTATGTTTAAAAACATTACACCCAAACTAATGACATGCTAATGAACTCCCTGGAGAAATCTTTGATAGTGTCTAGAACCATAGAGGAGAGTCACTCCCTTGATGACTCCTTGTTCGAACTGGCAAGATGTCTCAGTGGATAAGGAAGCTAGCTTGCTTCTAAGCCCAATAACCTTGAGTTTGATTCTGGATCCTATATGGTAGAAGGAGAGGACCAGGTCTGTATATTAGTTCGTGACCTCCACATGTGTGCTATGAAGCACACACACACACACACACACACACACACACACACACACAAAAATCCTTCTCATAAAATAAATACATTCAAATTTAAGATTAGTCATATGTATATATGCATTTATATATATGAATGTATTTCATAGCCACTCATGTAAAGTCTTTGGAAAATGTTTTATAAATTAGTTTTATTTTAAAATCAACACATAATTGTTTCTTCAACTTTTTAACATAACTAATCAGGTCACTGCTGAACCTCTGCAGGCCGCTGGTTTCCTGGGCCACACAGGTTTCCCTGTAGTGACTGCTGTGGCACTGTTTTCTGTCTCTATGAGTATTAGGACGCAGAACAAATTAGTTTTGCTTCATGATTATTTGCATTGAATATTTTTTTCATAATACTTCTCCAAGCCTTCATCTTATACTATGTTAAATCTAGTACCCTATATATAAATAAATTTCACTAGCTTCATTTCAGGCCGTGGTGTTTTTTAAATGATGGTTGAAAATGCCACACTGTTTATTTTAATTTGTTAAACCTTGTATGGATTTACTGAAGCTTTGCAGTAAAAGTGTTCTAGGTTGGTTTTTAGTAGTCTGCTTTCCTTGTTTTGAGTGTAATTCCCATAGGACTCATATGTAAGAAGAAATAGCATGTTTCTGTTGCTGTGATTGTAAATCTGTTTTATTTTTCAGAATCAATGTGAGCTTACTTTTACATTTTCATCCTCTCAGAAGTTGAGATCCTGCCTGGCTTTCGTGCTTGAGCACATTTTAAGAAACCATTTTATAATGTATTGTTTCAATAATAGCTGATACGTCACATCATCTAATTTCATTTTAATAAGATTTAATTTTTAATTTAAATTTTTTAATTTTTGAGAATTTCATACAGGAGGACTGTATTTATATCATTTCTACCCCTTTCCTTTCTTTTTCCAACTCTTTCTGTGATCCCCTTCTCTTTCAAATTCATAATTTCTTCTTCTTTAAGTTTGTATATATGTGTACTCACATACACACATATATACATATTCACCACCTACCGAGTATGTTTCCTGTTGTTTAGATGTTTAGGCCTGATCCCTTGGGATCAGGTAACCTGTCAGGGGAGGCTCTTCCCTAGAGAGAATGGATTCTTCCCTCAGACACCATTGATTCCCTTAGTTCCCCACCTAGTGTGAGGCCTTGTGAGATTTACCCCATCTATGCCCACTGGTCTTGTTCTTATGCAGGTCTCACTTAGGCAATACCTGCAGTGCAAACCCTACAGTCAGGGCTCAGGGGAAAGCAGAGAAGAGGAGGCAGAAGGACAGTAAGAGGCAGATGGTGCCTGCTGTAGAGAATGGTGCTTGCTGCAGAACGTGTCTTCTAGACATGACAGAAAAGTGGCGCCACAAAACATCTCAAAAGTCCATTTGTCTAAACAAGCTATTGTATTGTAATGTAAGTTTGAGTAGGTTATATTTATGTCTTCTACATGTAGCATTTGTTTTTCTCTTACATATCTTTTAATGTGGGAAGTCTTTCAGTTTTATGATTTATGTCTTTTTTACATAATGTTATACAATGAAGATTTTTTTCCATTCATGATAGAACCTTGAATTTTAAAAATACAGTTACAAAAGTAATACATTCTTATGGCAACAAAAATTCAAGTAGTATGAGAAAACAAAAATTGATTTCTGTTTTGGATTATTTAAGATTAACATTCTATAATACTAATTAATACGTAAATGATATTTATTGATTTACCAAATTTAAATATGGGTTTCTTCTGTTCCTTTATGCCCCTACAGAGGCTATTTTATTGTCCTCTTTTTTCATGCTTTCTTATAAATCATCAGCTTCAATTTTAAGTCTAATCACATATTTTATTTATTTATGTATTGGTCTAGAGGATTTAATTTTATATCCTTTCTGCACTTTAGATTTAGCTGCTTCTTGGGCCTATTAATATTAGAACAATGTATTAATAGTTCTATGTGTTTTCTGTTACTTAGTCGTTTCTGGAGCTCCAGTTATATCTGGTAGATGATTTAATATCGCCTCTGGTTCAACATTTGTCTTACTCTTTCCCTTCCTCCATGTTTCATGTGTAGACATCCCACCTCATTCTTCTGCTCCTTTTCCTTCTCCATTTCTTCTTCTTCCTCATCATCCTCTGCCTTCTTCTTCTTTTAAGATAGTGTCTCACGCTATAGACACTATAACCCAGGATAGCCTGGAACTCACTATGTAGCTCATGCTGGCCTCAGACTTGTGATAATTCTCTTGCCTCAGTATCTCTGAGTGCAGTATCTCTGAGATTAAAGATTGGAATCATTATACTTGGCTGTCCCCACATCATTAAATTTCCTGATTTTTTTTTTTTTTCCTTTGCACTGGTTAATCTCCTATCAGTGTTATTAGGTATTTGTTAGAATCCAGACTAGACTTCTGTTTAAGCTTCAATACCTACAGCAGCCTCCCCTGCCCCATGCTACCAATAGGCACCCCACTGAGATCACTGTGGCTCTCCAGCTAATAGAATTCCAGATGTCTAGACTTCCTACCAAGGGAAGTGAGTTCACATCAAAGGGGTACCAGCAGCAACACATCCTGTTCCAGCCCCACTTCCCTGCTTCCTGCTGGGAAATCAGAGAATCTAGCTGCAGGCTCATGCTGAATTGTCCCCAGAGACCTAGGAGAAGGGATTTTGATTCTACTATGTGGGCTGATTCTTGTTTTTATGGTCTCTGCCACACTGTCTGTTGGAACTGTGGTCTGAACTCTCTTAAGCGCTCCGCACCAGCTCTGTCGTTTTGTCTGCCCATAGTTTTAATAACTCTTCTAATAAACCTCTTACTCCCAGTGATCTGTCTCTGTGTTCTCTTGAACCCTGTACCGGAAGACTTTCAATATGTTTTCCTTTTATTATGTCTTAAATTTCTCGAAGTTTGACTTGGATACTCCTCAAATCATGCCATTTTTGTTGATACTGATGTTTGTATTGTCGACAGAAGACATGTAAAAACTTTTGAAGCCAATCTCTTTTTCTGTACTGTTTTTCACTGTGCTGAATGCTGTGAACTTCTTTATTGGAACATATATTTTCTAAGAGTTCTTCAAGCTTCTTTTCTGCTGTACAGCTAAGCGTCTTCAGGATGAGCTGGATCCTTGCAAGCCTTGCCTTTACGCCTTGGCAGCACAGTTTAAGAATAGTCTTGTTCAGTCCAACATCTAAAAACATATACTTCCTAAGAATTCTAACCAATGTCCCACTGTTACATTTTGGCTGCTGGGATCACAGATCATTCTGAAGCCAACGTGAGTTCTGGAATTATGAAGTTATCAGCTTTCAACTGATTTTTTTTTTCCAACCTCGGGGATTATCTTCTCATGTGTTCATGGATCTGTTCTCAACAATAGAAGAGAGGACACTCCTCTCCAGAGTTCTATACCATTCCCTTTTCTCAGTCATTCTTCCCAATGCCAGCTCTTTATTACACTCTGACTCTTTAGCTTAGTGAAAACGGATAGAGTTTGGTTCATTTCTCTGAACCTTGGCCTCTGCCCCCAGGCAGCATGGTAGAGAATCGTCAGGTACCTTTTTTTTGACCGTCACAACCAGAAGCTTTCTGTTGTCTAATGCCTAGCACACCATTTTGTGTATTATTTTCTGATTTGTTTATGGCTGGAAACAGTCATCTTTCAGGCAGATCTTTCTGGGTCCTAAATAGGGAGTCCCGAGAATAGTACTTGTAGTCATTCTGCTGCTGAGGGTGAGCCATACACTGACTACTGTTGCATCTCATAAGTCACGTGCAACCATCCCCGTGCATCCCACATGTTACATGTCTTTTTCAACTTTTTATTGATTCTTTGTGAGTTTTATGTCATCTGTCCCACTCATCTCCCCATTCCCTTGTATCTTCCTTCCTCCATTGCAACCTTCTCCACTGCAAATAAAACTAAAAAAACCAAAAAACAAACAAATAAAAAACGAAAACAAAAAACTAAAACAAAGCATAGAAAATATCTCATTTTAGAAGGTCTAGTGTGTCAGAGAGTGTTCTATAGTATACTCCTCTGTCCATACATCTTCACTTGCAAATGTTCATTGCAACTGATCTGAAGGCAGCAGGAAGAGATCAAACTTGAGCTTCTGTGACTTCAAGGCCCACCCCCGCAGTGGCACACTTCCTCCAACAGGGCCACACCTCCTCCAACAAGGCCACACCTTCTAATAATGCCACTCCATGGGGTGGGGTGCATTCCTATTCAAATCATCACGTACCTCAACGTCTGCAATTCTCTGACTGTTTTATTCTTAACTGCATCAATACTCTTTTCACCCATAAAGAAAGTGAAGCTCAGAGCCAGTCAGTGACTTGATCAAAATATACTCAGTCAGCAAATGCAAAGCTAGAATCCAACGCCATGGAGCCAAGGCTCTCTAGAGCTCATGACCTGTAAAAGCTCTTAGACTGATGAGGTTGAGAAAACTAATCCCCCTTGAGCTGAGAACTAAAGTCTATCGCATGCTACCAGTGCAGTCTATGGGATCAGATTTTTCTAGATTGTAAGCTTTAGACCTGGATTGGTTTTCCTTTTGTGGTTGTAGATTATCCACATTCTTTTCCCGGTCTTTAGTTGGCACTTGATTCTCTTATAATGATTAAGACTCAGGTGACCTTTTTGGTGTTTCTTGTTTAGCCAATCAACTATAACTGTCTGATATTTGGGGAACAAATCTGTATATAATGTTTGAGATATTTTTTAAGAGATAAAGTCAATCAGTTGTTGCTTTCTCCTAGAGAAAGGAAATAAACAAATTTAATGTGCTAAAATTTAGCAATTCATGTTAGAGATTGTGGTTCTGTGTATTTCTTTTTTATTTGATCCATATTCTAAATGTATTTTGAACAAAGTTTAACTTAAGAAAAGCGAGAACTACTGCTTAATACCTCCAAATAAGCCCACTTTGCCACCAGTAATGCTTAAGGGATTGTATAACACCCTCTAGAGGACATTAATGCACATCCAAGGTCTTCAGATTGTCACTGGGTCAGGGGGAAATGTCAGCATGTAGTTTATGAGACCTGGGATGCTCCATTTTCTGAAATGCACACTCTTGCAGATGGAAAAATTGCTCTGCCTCATTGTTCCCAATTAGTTATCTTCTGAGAAATGCAGTCAAAAGAGCAGCTGATAGAAGTGAAGAAAAATGCTAAGGTGGGTCCTTTCATCTGCACAAACCAAGTCCCTGTTTTCCCCAACAGTTATGCAACATCACTCGTCCATCTGTTTGGAAACAGCAGCTGTAGTAATAAATGACTTACTGTTAAATGTAGCTATTTTTTCCACGTCAACTGGAGGAGAATTCTGTGAATTCCTAAGAATAATGATTTTGTCAAATGTGGCACCAATCAAGGATGGATAAAGTGATTCCCCATCATGGGAGTCAAGGACCAGGATAATGAATGCATATCTTTGCTAGCATGGCCTTCCTCTGGTGTGTGCATCAGAAAGGGCAGCAATCCACAGTGGGACTCTAAGGGGTGTTTTGAGCCGGAACCTTCTTCCTTGCTCTCAGGTATACCACATTTCTGGCAAAGAAGAGTGATCAGGCTTCTTTTCAGTATGAGCTGTCTCAGGTGAATGAACAGTTAAGATAAGTTTCTTGACATGGCTTTGCAAGGATAAAAAAGCTTATTTTTTTTCTGCCTGTCCCTCTTATCAAATAATATTCTAGAAAAAAAAATAACATTGGTTTGGGACTTCAGGTCTGTTTATCACACAATCTTGTATATATTGGCAGTAACTTAATAACTTTATATTTAATCTGTTCCGCTAATATTTTTCCCTTTTCCTTTCCAAAATGGCCTTGGGAACTTTATGTAATAGATAATGGCTTGTCAGATTTGATTTCCATTTAATCTGGGGGAAAGACTTTCTGATAAAATGTCAAAGGCCAGTGGATAAAACTTTAGTCATCATTCCATCCCTGAAACTCATAGTAAGCCAGCATTTATCCATTTTATAAACTTTCAGAGAATAGCAATTCTTCACCTTCACAACACTAAGTATTTATGTTAACATTCTACTCATCTGAGAATACTTTCACCCCCATGTCTCTATTTTTTGTCCTATTAAGTAATTACTGGATAGAACTTAGAGTTTCACATGTAAATCATCTCCCTATCCATCATCCCAATTCATACAATGAATTTTAATTCTCTCCATAAACTGTTTCTTGACTTGAGTTACTCAAATAGGTCAATAAAATGTAATATGAATTTCCTCCATAATTTTTCTTAGAGATGAGCTGACTTGACATCAGCCCTAAATCCTGTCTATTAGATAGGTGCAAGATGGCTGAGAATCATTTAGCTCACATTATTCTCTCTCTGTATATGTATGCATGCTTAAGTGTGTGCATATATGTACACATTTATGTAGAAGCCAAATAGCAACCCTTGGTATTATTCTCCAGGCACATTTCACCTCATTTTTTGGAGGTAGCTTCTATTCTCTTGGACAAAACAGCCTATTCTTGATGGCCAGAAAGTCCCTGGGATAAGTCGGTTTCTCCTTACTCTGTTGTGAGTCTGTGATTACAATTATGCACTACTCCACCTAGTTTTTTAATCACATGGGTACTATGTTACAAGTACTTTAAAGACTGAGATGTCTTCCAGGACCTAGTCTAAATTATAACTAAGACAATTTATTGTTGTCATGTGAAATAATAGGATGCAGGGTCTTCAATGATGTAGAGATAACATTTTCATTCACATATATATAACTTTCCCCATGTAGTTCTTGAAGTCATGACATAAAAAGGGTTAGTAATAGTTTGAACTATTTGAGTGAATTTAAGATGCATATGAAGACAGTACTGAGGAGAAAATTGACCACAAAAAACAGCCCTGAAAGGGAAGACAATCGGTCTAGCTGTAGAGGAACTTGAACTTGTTGGGCTGAATGTGGGAATTATTGTTTCCATGGAGACTAATCCTATAAAGCATAGCATGTTGGGAGGAACAGGCCAAATTGTTCAGTGTGAGGAAATGACTTAGCCCACATGTGGAAGAGGCAGAGGAGAGGTTTGGAGAGTAGGGTCATGGTTGAAGGAAAGAAGGTTAAAACAATCTAACAGAGTATAAAGAAATCCGCTCACTGTCTTAGGAAAGGATGGCCCCTGGAGGGTTAGGTAGAGCTGATGTCTAGCCTTGGGATCTAGATCCACATTAAATGAGAGAAAGAGTTTTGTGTCTAACTCAGGGCTTCCTGATGCAAGAGTATTCTCATGTAGGATGTAAGGAAGAAGCAAGGCTCCAAGCCTCACTTACTAGATCTCAATATTTATAATAGAATTTTCATTTAGTTTTTTTTCTGATTTAAAAGCATAACATAAACCCTTAAAGGGAACTTAGAAAATATCGGACAGAATAATGAAAAAAATAGAACCAGCCATACCTTACACCCCAGGCTAACTACCTTTACCAATGTATACTGTTTAGCCATTCATTTTCTCATCTATCTGCTCACTTCATTTTAAAGATTGGGATTGGACAGAACCTTAAAAACTACCTTAATAATAATTATTTTTATAAAGTGCTTTATTTAAAAAACCTTCCAATTGAAAAAAAATCACACAGCTAGATTAATGTAGTCATCCAAATAAGTGCTTGCATAGGCCAAAGTCTATACATTCAGTGAAATTCTGTACAGTTAGAAGAGTCATTCTTAAGCTCTGAAACTATAGGCATGAAGGTCCTTCCACCATATGGCAGCTTCTTTCAGTTCATGGTCATGAAGTCTTCTTTTAAGGTCACATGTTTTCACTCTAGAGCTTTTTTTTTTCTTCCTTCGTAATGTGAATTTCTAGGTAAATTTATTTGGGTTTTTTTGAGTGGCGTATTTTTTCCTAATGGATTTCTCTGCAAATACATTGTTGATCTATATGAAAGATAACATTTTTAGATAGTGATTTTGTAACATGCAATTTCACTCTATTAGACCAATTTCTTTGATGAAAATATATTCAGACGTTGTCAACTAAATACTTGCAAATCGAATCCAGGAATGCACTGAAAAGAATATTCATCCCAACCAAGTAGGCGTCATCATACATAAATCAGTGAATGTAAAATGCAATACAAACAAACTTAAGGACAGAAACCACACAATAATCTCAAGTGAAGCTGAAAAGGCTTTTGAGAAAGTACAACATGCCTCCATGATAAAAGACCTAGAGACTTGAGGAAAGATGGCAGATACCTCAGAATAGTAAAGGTGAAAAGCAACAAACATTTAGGCAACATCACTTCAAATGGAGACAAACTGAGACTCTAAAACCAGGAACGAGACAAAGATGTCCTCTCTCCTATCTCTCATTTGATGGAGTGTTCAGTATTAGCTACAGTAGTCAGGTAAAAGAAAAACCAACACGTGAATACTTCATTCCTCCTCAAAATAGGGAATAAAATACCCATGAAAGAAGTTGCAGAGACAAAGTTTGGAGCTAAGACGAAAGGATGGACCATCCAGAGACTGCCCCACCTGGGGGTCCATCCCATAATCAGCCACCAAACGCAGACACTATTGCATAGGCCAGCAAGAACTTGCTGAAAGGACACTGATATAACTATCTCTTGTGAGGCTATGCCAGTGCCTGGCAAATAGAGAAGTGGATGCCCACAGTCAGCTATATGATAGAACACAGAGACCCAAATGGAGGAGCTAGAGAAATTACCCAAGGAACTGAAGGGGTCTGCAACCCTGTAGGTGGAACAACAATATGAACTAACCAGTACCCCCAGAGCTTGTGTCTCTAGCTGCATATGTAGCAGAAGATGGCGTATTCAGCCATCATTGGGAAGAGATGCCCCTTGGTCTTGCCAACTTTATATGCCTCATACAGGGGAACACCAGGGCCAAGAAGTAGGAGTGAGTGGGCAGGGGAGCAGGGTGGGGGGAGGGTATAGGGGACATTCGGGATAGCATTTGAAATGTAAATGAAGGAAATATCTAATAAAATAATAAAAAAGAGAAAGACATAAAAAGTATTTAACAAAGGAAAGGAGCAAGTTAAACTATCTGTATTTGTAGATGGTATGAGTCTTTACTTAAAATACAGAACTGATCTGCTAGAAAAGTCTTGGACCTAATAAATACCATATGAGGTATTCTAATGTGATAATTTCTTGATGTCATTATACATTCTTGAAGAGCAGAACTTTCAACAAGCCTCATCTGCAGTGAGAGTTTCAAACCATGTCTGCTTTGGTCTCCATTATTCCCCTTATTGGCGGTTTGTTATTTTCATCACAAAGCCCCTCTGTTTTATTATGAATGTACCTAAGTATTTTGTTTTCTTTTAGATCATTTTAAATGACCATGACATTTTAAATTTCAATTTCTACCTTCAAATTTTAATGTAGAAGTATGGTTGATTTTGTGTATGGATTTCCCATCCTATGATTTTATCAAACTCATTTATTTAAAGATTTTTTCTTAATTCCTTAGAATATTATATGTAGGCAATCTTGCCATCTACAAATAGAGAATTTTAATTTTTCCTTTCCGAGCTCTGTGGTTACTGCAACATGTTTGGAATCTAGACTAATTTATCATTTTGCCTTTAACAATGATTTTTAAAGATATCAGTGCAATTGTCTTGCAGAATATACCAGAATCTTTTTTATTTTGTTATTTCTTTGTAGTGCCATTTAATTTACTTACCTATTTCTGCATTCCTTATAAAGTGGATGTTAGGTTTAGATGCTTGAATAGACTTGTTAAGTACTTGGGCTAGAGATGTTGGGTTGTCCCATTATCTCTGACTCTGGGTTTGTTCCCTTGGATAATGTGTGGACTGCTGAATTTCTCCATTCTAAGGGTGCATTACAGCTTTTAGTTTGAACTTTGTGCCACAGTCCTGTGTGAGATTTGGAAAAACCTATTCTCCTGTGATCCCTTTTAATAAGTGTTCAAAATGCATTGGCATTTTTAATTTCATAAACCATTTAGCTAATTTATATGAATTTTAATTATTTTGTTCCCTGTTCACATAATGTCTGACATTCTTCTGTAGTAGTTTACCTGCAATCAGAACTGAATTAGTAGTTTTCCCCTGAAATATCAGGATAAATACCCAGTTATTTCCTTTTTGTAAAGAATTTTCAGGCGTGTAATAGAATAGTTAACCCTTCTTCCTCTCCCTCCATCCTCCATTTTTATTTCTTTTACTGATGTCACATGAGAGCATATGTTTTCCAATTTTTGTCATTTTTCCTTTTGACACTTGGATCTCTCCAATATGGCCAGTGAGTGAGTGCCACTTTAAATTGGGCCCATTGTTCTTTTAACATAAATTATTGTCCTTTAGAGTTTGGTTGCTTTCTGGTACAAGATGTTTCAGGTTCAACGTTGCTTTGTTTCTGGCCCAGGTCTAAAAGTCAATTAATTTATGCTTGGTCCCTTTTTACTCTTCTTGACTTTGATTTGAATGTCACATAGAGAAAACAATTTCCCTCCATACTATGAAGTAATTCCAAGGACTTTATTGTCTTCTATATTTTCTATATTAGTAAGCACCATTAATGCCAAGGTCACTGTTTCTTATCTTTTGTTAAATGTGAACTCTAAGCCATGCATCCTCCAGAAATTAAGATGTATTAAAAAATGTCCACAGTTTTGACAGAACAGAGTTGATGAGGTTCCACTTGTATAAAGAATTTAGAAACATGATGGGAATAAAATATGACCTTCAAATTAAGATGGACTGTGGATATTGACTCTGCCATGGTAGGAAAGGAAATCCCAAGGCTATGTGACAATTTAATTCTTAGCTTACATGGATGAGAGGATAAATGTATATGTGCATAAACTTAGTGTGGCTAAGCCACAGGGGATGTAAGGAAAGGTAATGTAGTTTTTGTTTTATTTCCCAAGACCTTTTCTGAGCCAATGAAAAATTGTTGAGAATGAAATATATGTATATATATATATATGTATATATGTACACATATATATATACATATATACACATATATATACATATATATATATATATACCATGAAATATATATAAATATATATATATATTTCATGGTAACCTCTTGGTATCCACAGATGTGATAGGTACTGAAGACACAGAAAGAGGATATCTGGTCCAGGCTATGTATGTAGAGAGGTAAATGCAGTGAGTGCATGTAAACACACACATAATACATACGTACATACATACATACATACATACATATGTGTGTGCATGCTCACCTATGTGTGTTTGTGTGTGTGTGTGTGTGCACAGATTCCTAGAGAAAATGAACTCCATCTACTGAGGTCTCAAAGGATTTCAGAACATGAGGCACAGAATCTTTGATTTAGCGTTTAGCATTTAGGCCATGCTCACCAGTTGGTTCTTTCCATGTCCTAAGCATTGCATGAAATGTCTCTTCTTTCTTGAGGTTTTCTCCTCTGCAGGTTCTCATATTTCATGCTTCCTTCTGTACAATAATGGTAGATAGAATGAGCAGGGATCCTCGTATGTGGTTTATGATTCTGTAGTCAACGTTACACCCGTGCTGCAATGGGCTGTAGTGACTGGCTGCTGGTGTTCTCCACTTTTCATACTGGGTAAGTTACATTGTATTTCTCAGTCCTTCCCATTTTTCTTATTTCATTACTTTTCAAGTCAACATTTGCAGGCTGGTAATAAATCTCCTTGTCACCTAGCATCACATTTCCTGGTAAATGGTTATTTCTGAAATCTCATTAAGACTATCCATCAGTGAATGAGTGGTTCGGAAGTCCTTTTCTGCATGGCTCCTCTAATGCACTGAGGCAGCACCACATGCAGCCTTTGGTAATGTTGTGCATGCAGTGATTCTCCAAAGGACTTGGGGAGGACATCTGGAATGTGAGAGGAGACCTGCCGAGCTTAGAAGTGGTTTGCTGAGATCCCAGCAAGCTTCCTACCTCCCTACCCTGGCTGATTCATGCACATGGGGAATCTACTAAATCTCTCAATTCCCACCACACAGAAGCAGCTCCACGTGGTGTAGTGAAAATAACTCTCTTACACTTAGAAAAATGAAGACATTTTGTTTCAATTAGATCTGCCTACCGTTTCTCCAGTGTTTGCAAAAGATACTTCCAGGTGAGAAGAGCTACAAGGGGTTAGTGATCTAGAGCTAGAAGGAGAATGTAGGCTGTCACTGTAGTCCTCGAAGGTCTCAGGGGCCTGCAGGATCTAAGAGATCAGGTAAGATTTTGTAACCTAAAAGACAAGGATGAGTGTGAGAAAGAGTTCTTTGGAAGGTGGTTGTAGGTCAGAAACCTGATAGTGATTGACAGGGAGGCTAAATGCTGACATGGTCAAGATGCTTTGACCTTCAGTCCATGTTTTAAAACATCTGGGACCTTCCTACTTGCTTTCATTTTTCTGCTGCCCCTAGGGAACAAATGGCTTGACCTCAAAGACAAAAGGAAATGAGTAAAGTAAGGCCATCATATCGCAACTCTATTTTGTGTCTGCCTAAACACTTCCCAGCCTTCCACTCCTGTGACAGCTACATCATCCCTGGGAATGCTTTTGGGATAGTTCATGACCTTAAACATGGTCCAGACATATTAACCAATATAACTGGTGTTTATGCAAGCTTAAACATAACACTGAAATAACTAAGAGGGAATGTAAATCAAAAATAATTGTCATGTACTGTCTGGAAAAGGGGGCCAAGCTTTGTAAGAAATAAGATGTTACTAGGCCACTCTAAATCCCTTATCGACATTCAGCTCTCTCTCCCCTAACTTGAGCACAGATATAATTGTGGTTTTGTTTTTTAAAAATGTTGCATCTCTGAGCTTGGGCATCAAGGGACTTTTCAGAGGCAAGAGTCTGCTCTTGATCTGGGGGTTAATAAAAGGACTCAAAGGCTTTAGTTGGCTTCGTCAGTGAGGTTGTCAATAGCCATCCCACACGAATCATTTTATAAAATGGTGCTGTGACTGTACTGTATAGCAAGGGTAAAGCCACAGCAGGAAGCCACCTCTGACCACTGTTGGCAGCAAGGAGAGCCTAGCAACCGAGGGATAAGTGCTGAGCTCGGTAGTAGTAGCCCAAGAAAAATGGCCACCTGGCACCATATTATTCTTTAGGAGAGGAGACAAACTGCTTGTCATGTCTGCTGTTATGAATCTGTGTAAAAGTCTTGGAAGGGAGACCCAGTGTCATCAACCCTCAATGCAATTACTTTAAGTATTGGCTAGGGTTTTATCATAAATTACACCGCCCTTGGATTTATAGGCTTTAAGGAACTGATGTAACAGTTATTGAACATTGGAAAAGATGCTGATGCAGGACATATTTTTTTCCTCTCTGATGCTCCAAGAATGCTTTTCTTCCGTTGAATCACAGATGTGTTAATAATTTATTTGTATTGTCTTTCTGCTCTCTCCATTTCTCTGATACTTGTGTAGTCCTGGGGAAGGCTGGACATGAGATGCAATCCACAGCCCTGGGATTTTTTTTTTTTTTTTTGGATTGCTGGTGAAGGCCATTTGTAGTGATCTGGCAAGCTTGGGTGGAGCCTTTGAAAGGCGAGAGAAGAGAAAGGTCCTTCCTCCTCTTACCGAGTCTGGGGAAATGAATGCTCCAGAAAGGGAAGACAATGGTGCACGTAAAGCTACTCTACTGATGTGATTCCAAGAGGACATGCTAAGGCGTGGTATGTGGATGACTGTGGGCAAGTCCTTTGAAGTCCTTTCCCCGCACAGCAGACAAGACTTGTCTCTTTGATGCCCATTTCCAGTTAAAAGCAATTATTCTAAAAGCAGGTTTCAGGCAGAAGATATGTTTTAAAGTGATCAAATGTTCAAGTCCCTATATACATGAGTATATGTATATTCACACACATACATGCACATATTTGATACAGGGTCTCACATAGCCCAGGCTGGCCTCAAATTCAGTATGTATCTGAGGATGACATTGGATTTTTATGCTTCTGCCTGGATCTCCAGGAACCGTGATTATAGGCTTATACTCCTGTGTCTATTTTATGTGGTAGTGGGGATCCAACTAGGGCTTTCTGAATACCAGGCAAGCACTCTTTCAACAGCTAAATCTTTAGTCTGAAATAATGATATTTTAGTAGATTAATAGGTTAAATCTGTATGTGTCCAGGCATAAGTAAGAAGTCTTTTTTTGTTTTGTTTTGTTTTTGAGACAGGGTTTCTCTGTACAGCCCTGGCTGTCCTGGAACTCACTCTGTAGACCAGGCTGGCCTCGAACTCAGAAATCCGCCTGCCTCTGCCTCCCAAGTGCTGGGACTAAAGGCGTGCACCACCACGCCCGGCAGTAAGAAGTCTTTTAAAGGTAACTTTTTTTGGAGTTTATATGGCAAATAGGCTACTTTTACACTCCCCCCCTGGTGAGATGACTCTACCAGATTGCAAAGATATAAATTCAGGTCAAATTATTTGAAAGAATCAGGGTACAATTACAAGTTAATAAATGCAATCAACAAGATTATATAAGGCTTTCTCTTCTTCCCCCAAATAAGTTGATGGATGGAAGATAGATAGATAGATAGATAGATAGATAGATGGAAGATATATAGATAGATAGATAGATAGATAGATAGATAGATAGATAGATGGAAGATAGATAGATAGATGGAAGGTAGATAGATAGATGGAAGATAGATAGATAGATAGATAGATAGATAGATAGATAGATAGAAGGTAGATAGATAGATAGATGGACGATAGATAGATAGAGAGATAGAGAGATAGAAGATAGATAGATAGATAGATAAATGGAAGATAGATAGATGGAAGATAGATAGATAGATGGAAGATAGATTGATAGATAGATAGATAGATAGATAGATAGATAGATAGATAGATAGATGGAAGATAGATAGATGGAAGATAGATAGATAGATGGAAGATAGATAGATAGATGGAAGATAGATAGGTAGATAGATAGAAGATAGATAGATAGATAGATGGAAGATAGATAGAAGATAGATAGATAGATGGAAGATAGATAGATAGATGGAAGATAGATAGATAGATGGAAGATAGATAGATAGATGGAAGATAGATAGATGGAAGATAGATAGATAGATGGAAGATAGATAGATAGATAGATAGATAGATAGATAGATAGATAGATAGATAGATAACATAAACTGAAAGGAAACCATAACCTTAGCCAATCAATTAATTCTTAGAAGCAACTGCACTTTACCTAATTAATAAAGCTTTATTATTCAACAAATGTGTTCTAATGAAATTGGAGCCCCTGGGCATTCTTGGTACTGTTGCCTACAGTCAAGGCCAGTTGACTTGTCCACTATCAAGGCTGCTTGGCAGGTATTACGATTTATGAGAAAAATTAGAAGTAAGAGAGCACCTGGGGCTTGATGGGGGGAGGAACATCGCCATGCTAGGAAGGTCAAGTAGGTGATGGGAGAGAAGTCGGAAACAGACCAGGGAATGAAGTGGGTAACCCTTAGGAGGTTCCTGGGTCTGTATGGTCTGTTACTATTTCAGAATCCAACACCAGAGCAGGGAGGGGCTGGAGGGAGGAATTCCTGAGGGTTTGCTCCTACTTAGCTCGTCCACAGGACACTAATGCGGACCTATGAGATATTTTGATGATTTGAAGACTCTAAGACAATTTGTATTCATTCAAGGTAATGTCACATAGACTAGAACACCACTGTCTTCACTTTGGGCTGAGATTATGTAAGCTCATTGTTATGATAAATTTGCCTTGATCTATTCAGAGTTCTGATGTTTGGCAGCTGCATTTGTCAGATTAATGACAAGAGAAAATGAGTTATTTCTTAATGTGCTATCTTTGTAGACAAAATCTTCCAAATGAGTTCTTTAGGAGGGAGTGAAAAGAAAGACTATACTGGTGAACAAGTTGTTGATCAGTAGAAAAAATTTCCTCTCTGTTGGCTCTCTTGTTTTTCTTCTGTATCCTGGGGCCTAAGAAATACTCCATGGCTAAATCATAAATGTAATTTTTTATTATTTTATAAGATAAAACTATCTTGGTCTTTCTGAATAGAGATTTATCTCATCTAAACAAATACAAGAAAGCACAACCTAAGATAAGAGATATTGTCTAGCCATCAATAAAATTACATTTACTTATTTTTTTTGTAAGATTTAAGAGTTTACATTTTTATCATTGGCCATTCAAGATGAGTGAGCAAATAATCTGCCTCAACTTTGGTAAATCCCGGCTAGGGAACTAAGAGTCTCAGGAGGCCTAGTTAGCTATTTCTTTGGAAAACAAAATATCTCATTTTTAAAAATTCCTCTCAGACCCTCCCCAACTCCTCTCCCCAATCCATAACCTTCTTTGTTTCCTTTTTATTAGAAAACAGATGAGCAGCTAAATAATTAGGGAAAATAATAAAATAAGATAAAACAAGAGCAAATGAACCTGATAGGACCAAACAAGCAAACAAACAGAACAAAAGAAACAGCACAGGAAACACATATAGACACAGATGTGGGCAGAGATCACAAGAAAGAGCAAGCATGTCCTAAAATTACATGCAACATTTGTCGATATCACTAAGGACACTTAAATGTGTGTGTGTGTGTGTGTGTGTGTGTGTGTGTGTGCTTATGTATATATTTTATGTGTGTATATGTATGTATTTTAGGAAGCTTCTACTGTACTGTTTTTTTATTTTTATTTATTTATTTATTAT
>NC_034591.1:55061590-55073690 GCF_900095145.1 Mus pahari
TGTTCATATCTGCCTCCTTGCTGAAGATGTAGGTTCAAAACCGGGCCTGTCCCAGAAGATGTTTTGCCTCTGCAGTTTATTCCCTCACCTGCACAGACTAGCCACTGAGGGACCCTGGACACAATATGACTCTCTCACCTGCTCTGGCAGACAGAGACCTCACAGGTGGCCACCTTTCCTCTGGCGAGGAAGGTGCCCAATTTTCTGGAGCCTGAAACAGGGTCTGTCCCAGAAGTTAATTTGCTTTTGTTTGTCCCGAAGCTGTGTAGCTTCTGAGGTCCACTCTCTTGCTAGTGCAGACTGGAGCCTAAGTGAACTGGAGCAAAGATGGCTCTCCTTCCAGCTCAGGCCTTGAGACTCCTCCCAGGTGGACACCCCTCCTTGGGCGGAAAAGGTGCCAGGTGACTGGAGCCAGAAATGGGATCCTTCCCAGAAGCTGTGTCCCTTTTGCAGGCTGCCCCCTCCCTGGGAGTGCACCAGAGCAAAGTTGGCCCTCCTACAGGTCAGGCCTTGAGACTGCTCCCAGGGGGACACCCCTCCTTGGGCGGGGAAGGTGCAGGAAGACTGGAACCAGAAAGGGGATCTTTCCCAGAAGCTGTGATGCTTCTCCAGTCTGCCCTCTTCCCGACAGTGCACTGGAGCAAAGATCTGTATTGGGTTTTTAATACAGCTCCTCAAACAGGATAATTCTTTCTAGCTCCATCAATTTACCTGTGAATTTCAAGATTTCATTTTTTTTTTAAATTGCTGACTAATATTCCATACTTATTGTCTTCATTCATTCTTCCACCGACAGACATCCAGTCTGTTTCCAACTTCTGGCTATTATGAGTAGAGTAGCAATGAACATGGTAGAACAAGTGTTCTCTGTAGCAGAATGCAGAGTTCTTTGCATAAGTACTCAAGAATGGTGTATCTGGGTCTCAAGTGAAATCTATTGCCAGCTTCCCTAGGAACTGGCACGCTGATTTTCATAGTCTCTGTACAAGTTTACACTCCCATTAGCAATAAATGAGTGGTCCCCCTCATACCACATCCTCATTAGCATTAACTGTTGTTTGTTTATTGATCTTCTGACTTAGATAAGATGAAATCTCAAAGTAGTTTTAATTTTCATTTTTCTGATGACTAAGAATAGTGAACATTTCTTTAAGTTCTTTTCAAACATATGTTTCCTCTTCTAAGAATCCTCTGTTTAGATCTGCATTCCATTTTAAATTGGGTTATTTGTCTTCTTGATGCCCAAAGTTTTGAATTCTTTATATATTTAAGATATTAGCCCTCTATAGGATGTGTAACTGGTAAAAGGAAATCTTTTCCTGCTCTGGAGCCTGCCACTTTGTCCAGATGATGGTATCCTTTGTCATACAGTAGCTTTTCAGTTTTATGAGGTCTCATTTATTAATTTTTGTTCTTAGTGTCTCTGCTATTGGTATTCTGTTCAGTAGACCCTTTCCTATGCTAATGAATTCAAGACTATTCCCCATTTCCTCTTTTACTAGATTCAGTGAATCTGGCCATATGTTGAAGTCTTTGATCCATTTGGAGTTGAGTTTTGTGCAGGGTCTTAAGTATGCATCTATTTGGATTCTTCTACATGCAACCATCTAGTCTGACCAGACTCATCTGTTGAAGATGCTATTTTTTCCCACAGACTATATTTATGACTTCTTTATAGAAAATTAGGTATCCACAGGTATGTGGATTTATGTCTGGGGTTTCAATTCAAAGTCATTGATCAATCACCATATCTGTTCTTATGCCAATATCATCATATTGGTGTTTTTATTGCTATAACACTGTACTACAATATAAGGTCAGGGTGGTGATACATGCAGCAATTCTCTTATTATTCAGAATTGCTGTTTGGCTATCCTGTTCATGTATCTGTTGTGTGTGTATCCATAAGAAGCTGAAAATTTTTTCTTTCAAGTGCTGTGAAGAATTGTGTTGGAATTTTGATGGGGATTGCACTGTATCTGTATATCACTTTTGGTAGCATGGCCATGTTTTTTTTCTTCTGTATTAAACTTCCTGACCCATGAGCATGGGAGATTTTCATATATTCTGATATCTTCTTCAATTTATTTCTTCATTTTTTAAAGTTTTTATCATAAAGGCCTCTTACTTTCTTGGTTAGAGTTATCCCAAGATATTTTATGTTTTTTGAGGCCACTGTGAAAGATAGTTTCCCTAATTTCTTTTGATGTCTGTCATTTGCATATAGGAAGGCTACTTATTCTTGTGTTGTCTTAACTTTGCATTCACCTACTTGGCCAAAAATGTTTGCTGGCTGTGGGAATTTCCTGATGAAAATGTTTATGATCTCTTAGGGATATAGTCATATCATTTACAAATAAGAATACACTGACTTCTTCACTTCCTATTTGTATTTTCTTGATAGTCTTGTTCAGTCGTTTTATTACTCTAGCTAAGAAAGTTCTATATTGAATAGCTATGGAAAGGGTGGAAAACCTTGTCTTGTTCCTGACTTTAGTGGGAATGTTGTGTGTCTCTCTCCATTTAGGTTGATGTTGGCTATAGACTTGCTATAAACTGTCTTTATTATGTTGAGGTATGGCCTATGTATCCCTTATCTTCCCAAAACTCTTATCATGATTATGTCATCTTTGACTTTCAGTTTGCTATATGACAGATTACATTTATTGACCGATGTATGTTGGACCATCCCTGAATTTCTGGAATGAAGTCTACTTGATCATGGTGGATAAAGAATGAGATATCTTAGAGAATTACCATTCTTTTTGTGTGTTTACTTGTTTGTTTTAAATCCAAGACAAAATCACTACTAGAAAATAAAACAAAATTCCAGAATGAGCCTTTTGTTTTCTCAACCTCAAAGGTCTTACTGACTATTTATATTTGAGGGAGTATTAAATACATAATTTACCCAGAGTTCACCCAGTTCATTTCATTCTGGACTAAAACAAGCTGGGCTGTTAAGAATAATGGATGACCAGGGCTGGGAAGATGACTCAGTGGTTAAAAGCAAGTAACTCTCTTCCAGCAGAGCTGAGTTCATATTGAGCAGCTCCCAATCGCCTGAAACTCTACCTCCAAGAGCTCCTTCGCCCTCTACTGGCCTCCTCAGGAGCTTGTACTCACATGAACTCTCCTACATGTAGATACCCAGTTAATCAACAATCCTTTAGAAAGTATGGACAGCAGCCCCCTTCAGCTCCTTGGGTACTTTCTCTAGCTCCTCCATTGGGGGACCTGTGTTCCATCCAATATGAATTAACCAGTACCCCCTGAGCTCGTGTCTCTAGCTGCATATGTAGCAGAAGATGGCCTAATCGGCCATCATTGGGAAGAGAGGCCCCTTGGTCTTGCAAACTTTATATGACCCAGCACAGGGGAATGCCAGGGCCAAGAAGTGGGAGTTGGGGAGGTAGGGGAGCAGGGGTGGGGGGAGGGTATAGGGAACTTTCGGGATAGCATTTGAAATGTAAATAAAGAAAATATCTAATAAAAAAAGAAAGTATGAATGAACAAGAACTTTTGAATCTGTCTCTATAGAATATAAGCAAGAGATGGGGAAGGAAGGGCTCAAAAGGAGAAGAGTCAAGTGGCCTGAACCACTCTATTTTTCTGGAGAGGACACTGAGCCCTTCTATCATTGTTTAAGCTCTGATGGTAGCTTGCATAAGGTGTGCTCCACAAGGTTAGGTATAGGGTGGATATAGTTTAGAAAGACAAGGATTTCTCAAAACGACTTCAAACTTTTCAGTTTTTCTTAGTGAAAATTCAAACAACAGAGGGCATTCCTCAAAGTAATGCTTCTCCTAGAATCACTTTGGCCTCTAATCAGAGGAACATTTTTAATGCATCTCAGTGACTCAAGCTCATCCTCTAGACTGTCACTGGTGACAGGGTCTGCTGTCCTAGAGACTGGCTTCTCTAATAATTCCTGATGCTTCTTTTTTCTTTACCAGGGCCATGTTCTTATTTGTTTTAAATCCAGCATAATTTAAATATTGCAAAAGGATATTTAAAACTAGTTATAAGTTGGTTTCTTTGCTAGAGACGCCTCTATCATACTTACATAAGGGAAATGTGTCACCTCTGAGATAATGCTGACATCTCTTAACTGCATTACTGAGATAGAAAGGTGTGATTTATTGTGTCAGAAAAGGAATATTGGATGCAGTATCAAATAATTATGGGGAGGGGGAAGCCTAATAGATTAGGAAAAAGTGTTAGCCAAGGGAAACATTTACTTTTTTACCTTTTCTTACTTTTAAAAATGTTCTAATAAAAACTATATGTCTTAGAAGCACAGAGGGGAGGATATAGGAAAAACAGCATTTTTTAACTCCCCGAGGAAAATTTAGAGAAAAGGCATTTTCTACATTTTATTAAAAAATTATATTCTCCTTTTTTTTTTCACCCACTCCCAACAAAAATCAGACCAAAAATTTCAAGAAACCTGACTTAAGCTTGTCTTGAGACACAGCTAAATCTCTTATTGAACTTTCGAGGGGCTCAGTTACTGGGTATAGTATATATCTTTGCTGTCCAATCCCATTGAATGGTTCTTTATACAGCGATAAAATCCATGTTTAACTTCAGGCTGTTCAACCACACCCCACAGGTCCTGGACCCTCTGTTAGGATGGCCATACTAATATTGATCCCTATACCAGAACTCACCTGTAACTCTCCAACTTTCAGTTCTGGAGGTAGTGACGGTTGTTAGCCAGCTTTTCAGTATTTTACCTTCAGATTTTTTTCCTTCTACATTCAGGTCACTATTTACTTGTTGAGGAACAAGGAAAACATGGAGTTATAACGTGGCATGCTTTCAGAGCTATTCCAGGGTACCAGGACACTGTCCTCATTAGCAGCATGTGAATAATTTAAGGCAAAAACTTAGGAAGACATTTTTCAACATTTTCTTCTTTTCTTCACAGCTTATTTAGCAGCTAATTATTCAAAATACAGTCTTCCCAAGGAGAAGAACCTCAGGGTTAAGCCATTATTTCTCTACATTTAGATGGGGGAAGAGAAAGAATTCAACTAGTTAAATGATGAAGTTGACTTTCCAAGGTGATAAGGTAGTTCGTTGTGCCACTGTCATCATTTATGATAAAAGATAGAGCGAAAGAGAAGATTCAAAAACCACCATGGGGAGAGAGACACAGCTCCATGGTTGAGCACACCTGCTGCACAATCCTGGGGACCAGAGTTTGGATCTCAGCATCCAAACAAGTTGGCCATTTGCACAGATGCCTGTAGTCCCAGCTCCTAGAAAAGTAGAGACGAGAAGATTGCTGGGTCATGCTCGCTTCTAGCCTCACTGAGAAAACAAGTGGGCCAGGTTTATGGAGAAATCCTGCATCAGATGAGTTTATAGAGTGATGGACTAGGGAGACCTGATGACCTCTTCTGCATGCAAGGGGCACACACCCCACCTCTCCCTGGGGCATGCATTCTCAGACAGACAAAGTCACGAACAAACAAACTGGCAGAAACAAAACCAACCAAATCACAAAAACAAACTGAGTAATGAAAGGGGAGATTAATGAGCTAGAAAATCATGCAGGAGCAAATATTGAAAACAATGGAGATTTGTGCTTTTGGAAGAGATGGCTAAAGATAACGTTCCACGTAGGGAGAGATTTAGTCACAGAAGTCTGAAGAGGTTTATTTCAGCAAAGGTCACATTAGGATGAAAAGGGCTTATTCTGAATCAGGAGAGAGTGCAATGGGATTGAGGGAAGAGATTTAGGGCTGATGAGGGATCACTTACCAAAAGCAGTGTACAGGGAGCTGACTTATTTTCTTTCACCAGTAACCTTAAAGGAGACAAGAGCTGGCTATTTGTTCTGAAATGTTTACCTACATAAGACAGAGACAAAGAAGGATGATTCTTAAAGTCTCCTGAAGCTTAAAAGTTTCTGTTCTTTGATAGTTCATGTGGTATGGTTACCCTTTGAGCAATGCTTGGGATAGCAAGCCCCAAATCTTCCAGTTGAGTCTCCAAATCCATCTTTTCTTTCTCCTCTTCCTTCCAAGCCTTCTTCAGAGCTTGGCTGGTACATACAAATGGGAACAGCATTTCGGATGCCAGTGAAGCTCTCTGTGCTAGGCAGACATGGTTCCACACAGCTACATTCAAACTCTTCAACATTTAAGAAAGCTATCGACAGCTCTCCATCGTCCACATAGAAATGAAGAGATGGAGACAGAGTCTTGGCTTGCTAAATGTAGAGGAAAATTTTTTCCTTAATTCAAACTGCTCTCATTGGACATGCTATGGAGAGAGAAGCTACTAGAACCCTCTGCTTTTAAAAAAAAGTCATGAACTGTATAACTTTGGAAAGTTACTTAACCTTTCTGACCTCCATGTCTCTATTTCTTTGGAAACTGCTTATTTTCCTTGACTAAGTTTTATAGGAGCTCACTGTAGAACTTATTAAACCCCCCCCTTTTTTTGGTATGTCCTATTCATATTTCTGATTGTGGAAGATCTGATTCCCGAGAGAAGACTTCAAGGACAGTTGGCTTTTTTTGTGTGTCTAGGTTGTGTATAATCATTTCTGGTTCATTCACTATGCTCTGAATATGTGCTGTGGCTACGGTAACTGGTTGGTACCACTCTGTACACATGGCATGAATCAAAGAAGACATATGTAAAGAGTATTCTGCTGGCAGCCTTCAGATGAAGATGTAGACTTCTCAGCTTCTTCTGCACCGTGCCTGCTTGGATGCTGCCATAGTCTTGCCTTGATGATAATTGAACCTCTGAACCTGCAAGCCAGCCCCAATAAAATGTCCTTATAAGAGTTGCCTTGGTCATGGTGTCTGTTCACAGCAGTAAAACCCTAACTAAAACAGAAGTTGATACCAGGAATTGGGGTATTGCTGTGATAGGCCTGGCCATGCTTTTGTTTGGAATAATGTGGATTTTGGGATTTGGAAAGCTATGGGAGGTTTTAAGTGGGGCTCGATGAACCATCCTCGTAGGAATATGGAAGACTTTTGTTGCTGTGAGTGACTTAAACTGTACAGATCTGGTCTAAGTGGATTCAGAGGAGAAAAATTTCAGTATGTGGTGCTAGAGACTGTTTTTGTGGTACTTTGTTGAAGAATGTGGCTGCTGTCTGAAGAGTCTCCCTGAGGCTAATGTAAAGAGATTTATATTAATTGTGTTGACAAAGAAAGTCTCCGAAAAGCCCAGCAGAGACTTTGTTCTCTGGATAAGTCTCATGAAGAGCATTTTGAACAAGCGTAGCAAGCTTAGAAAATATACGGTTCAAGTATTAAAGGGGGCACCAGGAGGTGAAATGGAATTGAATCCTATATCCTGGGAGATGACAGATTAAGGGACTTTGGGGCAAAATCCCACCCAGCTAAGTTTAATTCTAGACATGGTGGCACTCTAATCTCAGGAGATAAAGCCAAGCAGATCTCTGAGCTCAAGGCCATCCTGGGTCAGAGCAAGTTCTATTATATAAGCACTGGAGTTGGGAATTAGTAATTTGTTCATGTTTTCAGAGGTCCAGATACCTGCCATCCCTGAGTTGGCAAAAGGCAACATTAAAGTAGAATTTAATCCAAGTCCAAAGGCTTAAGAACCAAAGAGAGTAGTTCTTGGTTTGAATGATAGGTATAAGAACCAGAGAAGTGCTCCTTTAGCTCCTGAGGTCTAAAAGCTTAAGAAGTAGGGTCTCTGATGTCTCAGGAGGAGGACTAGGAGCACAGTGAAGACAGAAAATTTGACCCAGGCCATTCATGGAATAAATGATACTCAACATGTTAGTCATGATGGATCTTTCTTACTAAGTATACTGATTCAAGGACTCATCTTGTCTGCAGCAGTCTCAGAGACATACCCAGAAACAATGTTTTCCCAGCTACCTGGGCATCCATTTCACAGTTCAGTAAAGTTCACACATAAAATTAGCCATCACAGTTGAATACTGGCTGTGAGTACCCCAATTGATGGTAACAGAACATAGCTACTAAAAATGTAAAAGGCTTAATCTAATGGTGGTCAAAAAAGACACTTCTGATTGTGTAACTGCTTGGTTCCCCATGCCTTCTTTTATGTTTACTCTAAACCTTTCTATTTCTCTGGCTCTTCTTCTCATTGCTTTATTTATTTCCCTCCATCCTGGCTACCTGCAGAGTGAATGCTACTTCTGCAAGGCTGCCTTGGTACTGAAGGTAGGTGCTCCATTATCAGACATTAGAAAATGTCAGGTGAAATCCCAGCTTGGCAAACATGATTGCAGGTCAGAACAAAGGAAGAAGGAAGTCACAGGCCCTTAGCATCTTATCTACCTCCTCTATGAAGGTCCTTTCCTCATCTCCTTACACACCTAGATCCCTGGTGATAATAGCTTAGAAAGATATTTCTTGTTTTTAATTTTAATTAATTTATTTTTTTACTCTCCATATTTTATCCTCCTCCTTTGATCCACCCTCTGACTGTTCCACATCCCGTACCTCCTCCCCACCCTTTGTCTCCACATGGATGTCCCTCCCTCCCACCTAACCTCTAAACTCTCTGGAGCCTCCAGTCTCTTGAGGGTTAGGTGCTTCATCTCTGAATGAACACAGACCCTGAAGTCCTCTACTGTATGTGTGTTGGGGGCTCATATCAGCTGGTGTATGCTGTCTGTTTGGTGGTCCAGTGTTTGAGAGATCTCGGGGGTCCAGATTAATTGAGACTGCTGGTCCTCCTACAGGATCACCCTTCTCCTCAGCTTCTTTCAGCCTTTCCCTAATTCAGCAACAGGGGTCAGCTGCTTCTGTTCATTGGTTGGATGCAAATATCTGCATTGGATTCTTTCAGCTGTTTGTTATGTCTTTTGGAGGGCAGTCATGGTAGGTCCCTTTTTGTGAGTGCTCCATAGCCTCAGTAATAGTGTCAGGCCTCGGGTCCCCCCTTGAGCTGGATCCCACTTTGGGCCTGTCACTTCTTTTCATCAGGCTCCTCTCCATTTCCATCCCTGTAATTCTTTCAGTCAGGAGCAATTATGGGTCAGAGATGTAACTCTGAAACGGCAACCCCATCCCTCACTTGATGTTCTGTCTTCCTGCTGGAGGTTGGCAGTATAAGTTTCCTCTCCCTACTGTTGGTTATTTCATCTAAGGTCCATCTCTTTGAGACCTGAGAGTCTCTCACCTACCAGATCTCTGATGCATTTTGGAGGGTTCCCCCAACCTCCTATTTCCCAAGGTTGACTGTTTCCATTCTTTCTGCTGGCTCCCAGGGCTTCAGTCCTTTTCCCTCACCCAATACCAGATCGGGTTCCCCTCTCCCCCCCCACTCTTCCTCCACCCCATCCACTTTTCATCCCAGGCCCCTCCCCCCACTTGTGATTGCTTTCTTCTCTCTCCCAGATGGGACTGAGGCATCCTCACTTGGGCACTCCAGGTTGTTGATCTTTTTGAGTTCTCATTGGCACAGCGGGAAATTTCCTAAACAGAACTCCAATGGCTCATGCTCTAAAAACAAGAATTGATAAATGGGACCTCATGAAACTGGAAAACTTCTGTAAGGCAAAGGACATAGTCTATAAGACAAATCGGCAACCTACAGATTGGAAAAAAATCTTCACTAACCCCACATCTGATAGAGGGCTAATATCCAAAATATATAAAGAACTCAAGAAGTTAATCACCAAAAAACCCCAAACAACCCAATCAAAAAATGGAGTATAGAACTAAGCAGAGTATAGAACTAAACGGAGAATTTACAACTGAGGAATCTTGAATGGATGAGAAGCACCTAAAGAAATGTTCAAAGACCTTAGTGATCAGAGAAATGCAAATCAAAACAACCCTGATATTCCACTCACCACAAGTCAGAATGGCTAAGATCAAAACTTCATGTGACAACACATGTTGGAGAGGATGTGGAGAAAGAGGAACTCTCCTCCATTGCTGGTAGGATTGCAAACTGGTACTACCACTCTGGAAATCAATCTGGAGGTTCCTCAGAAAATAGGAAAGAGATATACCTGAAGACCCATCAATATCACTCTTGAGAATATACCCAAAGGATGCCCCACCATGCCATAGGGGCACGTGTTTTACTATGTTAATAGTGGACTCATTTGTGATAGCCAGAAGCTGGAAACAACCTAGTTGTCCCATGATAGAAGAATGGATACAGAAAATGTGGTTCATTTACACAATGAAATATTACTTAGATATTAAGAATGAGGACATCCTGAGTTTTGCAGGAAAATGGGTGGAACTAGAAAATATCATCGTGAGTGAGATAGTTCAGACCCAAAAGGACATGCATGGTATGTAGTCACTAATAAGGGGCTATTAGCCAAAAAAAAAAAAANAAAGAAAGAAAGAAAAAAGTACAGAACACTCAAGATACAGTACACAGAACTCAGAAAGATATTTCTTAAGGACTCTAATTACATATTGAAAAACTCAGGTTTCATTTTGGCTTTTGTGTGCTCAGAAAAAATATACAATCCTTTCTAACTGTCAAAAGTTGGGAAAACAAATTATCTTTGGGCAATTGAAATTCTTTAAAATACCACCCCAATTGTATGTCTTCGCATATGAATAGAAATGGCAGTTAGCAGTATGCATCTTATTATTCTTTAGGTATGGCTTGCTATATTTCTCAGAGCTTAGTGGGTAATGAAGTGTTTTAATGCCTGGCTGTTGTGATAGGAGGAGATATGACAACTGGATAATGAGTTCTCATTGGGACATTGCTATCTTCGTGGGAAAAACTCACTTTCATGTTGGTCAAAATTGCTGTGGAAATACAATGTGCTGGAGGGTTGATTTTAGACCCCAGATCCACAGGGCTTGACTTTGTTCTTGCTTTCTTGTGTTTTGTTTCCTGTAATGCATATACTAAAATAATAATAATAATAATAATAATAATAATAATAATAATAATAAATGAAAACGTCTTTAAAAAAAAGAAATATTACTAAAAACTGCTTCATAGCGTTTTGACTTCTACTATTCTCTTTAAGACTCACTGCTACTCTTTATGCTTTTACTTCTGATGTGTTTCTTATTTGTTATTTTGGCCATCTGCTGATTAGGTTAAGTGCCTTACAAATACCTATAGTAAGAAGTACACTCAGGGTTGGGGGATGGTGCTCAGTGGTTGGGAGATTGACTAGCTTACAGTTTAGCCTCCAGCACTGAAATTAATTATTTTAGGCTTTCTTGCAAAATGCTTCATTATTTATATATTTATTCATTATTCTTGAGATGCGGTCTTGCTATGCACCTGCTGCTTTCTTCAAGTTCTCATCCACCTGCTTCATCCTCCCAGGGGCTGGGTTTGCAGGCATATGCAACCATGTCTGCCTTCCAGATGGCTCAAGGCACTGGCTTAAGATTCATTTTGTTAGAGGTTTAGCCTATGAAACAAACTGGTTGCAGAGTGGGAAAATGTACCTGTGGAATATATCCATTTTAGGCTTAGATTACTGCCCAAGGAACAGTAAATGCTTAAGAAATACTGGATTTGATTTCTGTCAAAATGAGGGTCCTTGTGCTGCAGTTCCTCTAACATCAGCAGCAGGAAAAATTCCTTGGATCTTCTTTTATCTTTTGTACATTGAGGTTTCAACAATACTTAGTTTTTACCTTGCTGGCTTATTTATATACTTAATATTAAGACTGAGCATTTTTGTTTATGACCTGGTATTCAGTGGTCTAAGGGTAATATTTTAGGGCATTTAGGTCAGAGGTTGGGCAGAATTTGTGTCTTAATTGCAATGACATAGTTAATTACTTTTTAATGTAGCAAGAAGCCTTGTAATATAAGCAGTTCCAGGAAAATGTATTTTCCAAATAAGCCCCCTCCTCTTTTTAACTGACAGTTATATTAAGTTGCCATCCCAAGCTGGCTTCTCAGGCCTCTATGGTGAGAGTTCTTTCATTTCTTGGCGATTGTGAGCACGAAGATATTCCCGGTTTACCTGAAATGATTAAGCCAGGTTTTTTTTTTTTTTTCTCCTTGAACTTCAGTTTTTTTTTTCTTTTTTATTATTATTTTCTTTATTTACATTTCAAATGCTATCCCGAAAGTTTCCCATACCCCTCCCCCCACCTCTGTTCCCCTACCCACCCAC
>NC_034591.1:55073701-55075030 GCF_900095145.1 Mus pahari
TGTGCTCTCTCTTGTTTCTTTTTGGAGACACCCAGGGCTATGAATTTTCCTCTTAGGACTGCCTTCATTGTGTCCCATAAGTTTGGGTATGTTGTGTAAGCCAGGTTTCTTATGGTCCAGGTCTTTGGTTTTGTCTTGATCTCTGCTTTCTAATCACCAGAGTCATCCTTCGTCTTTAAATAGAGATGAGTATCCTTTGTGTTTCCTTGAGTCTTCTTTTTCCACTGGTCACTGAAAAGCAGGGTTGATCTTCTAATAGAAGCATAAGGAAGTGGTAAATGTAGGAACCAATCAGTCTCAGGACAGTGTTTAGGAATACTACACATCTTTCATGCATGCTTTCCCTTTCTGTATTACAACTCATGTGCCAGGAATGCCAAGTCTTGGTCATAGAGTGAGGTAGGGGGACACACAGCAGTTTGTCAAGATGCAGAAAGCTTTGTCAAATTGTGGGTGGTCAAGAGTCTGTGCTTGCCAGACTTCTGGTATAGTGCAAGTCCTGTGAGACCAATCAGATCAGAGAGGGGACACTAGATGAGACCCCCTGGCATTTTCACAAGGAACGGGGGGGGGGGTAAGCAAACAGTAATTTCCTTCCTTCAAGCTCCCTAGACTTAGAAGAAAATAGGATGTGGCTTTGGCTTGACATCTAAGAGCCCACAGCTAGGTACTCTGACCTACTTAGGATCTTATTATTATTGCTATTTTAAGAGAGCTGTTCTCAAAAATTAAAAGACAGGCAAGAATTTGTTTTTTTGTAACAGTACAAAGTCTGTGAGAATGCAGTACAATTAGATACAGCTTTAAAACCTATTGCTTATCACTGATAATGCAGTGGGCCACTGGAAAAACCTGAGTCATTGAAAAGAACAATTTAAACATGCAAGTGATCATTCAAACAACAGTAAAGAAATTCTTCAGCTTGGCATGTGCATATGAAGATGTTCCAGTTGATGTATGTTCCATACCAGCTGAGATTATGCAGGGGAAAACTATGACCCATGTACTTAAAAGGAAGTTATAGAAAAGGGGTCTCAAAGTATGTATATATCCTTTAAAATAGGAAATAAAAATTAAATGCACTTAAATCCTTCATCATGTAAGAGGATGTGGCACAGAATATAGAATTTATGTTATAGAAGAATTTTTGAACACAAGCATTCCTTACCTCACAGACTTGTTCAAGGGAGAGATGTCTTTGAAAATACATCTTTGAGGGCTAGGGACATGGCTTAGTTGGTGAAGTGTTTGCAATGAATTTGGTCCCCTAGAACCTATGCAAAAATCTGGCATAGAACCTCACACCAATCAGAATGGCTAAGATCAAAA
>NC_034591.1:55075815-55085681 GCF_900095145.1 Mus pahari
AGGAGAAACATCAATATGAACTAACCAGTATCCTCAGAGCTCCTTGGAACTAAACCACTAATCAAAGAAAACACATGGTGGAACTTATGGCTCTAGCTGCATATGTAGCAGAGGATGGCCTAGTCGTTCATCAATGGGAGGAGAGGCCCTAGGTCCTTTGAAGGTTCTGTGCCCCAGTAGAGGGGAATGCTAGGACCAGGAATGGGAGTGGGTGGGTTGGGGAGCAGGGGGAGAGGGGAGGGGATAGTTGATTTTCTGAGGGGAAACTAGGAAAGGGGATAGCATTTGAAATGTAAATAAAGAAAATATCTAATAAAAAAAATAAAATCTGGCACAGAGTCATGCTTCTGTAATCCCAGCCCTGGGATTGCAGAGATAGAAAATCTCGAGGGATGGCTGGCCACCCAGCCTAGTTGAATCCTCCCACACGATACACAGGAACACAGATACACAGAGATATATATTTGTAAATTTATTTATTGTATGGTAGAGCAGTTTTCATTTCCTTTAAACTTCAATCAGTCCTACAGGGCTTGGGATTATCCCTTCATGGGTACTGTTACATCCATCATGTTGGTGATGGAGAGAAGACTTTAGTCCTGTTAATAGAGAACGGGATGTGAATGTGGTGCCTCCTGCCTGGAGTTTCTGTACTTGGCAGGAGGAGGCAAGAAGATCTCTATGCGTTTAAAGCCAGCCTGAGCTACTGAATGAGTTCTAGTCTAGCCCGGACCACAGAGTATGACTCTGTCATGTACAAATAAGCATCTAAACAAAAACCCAAACAAGATTCCCAGAAATGGAAGAAATGGGGTTTTCTGTTTAGATTATGAGTATTAATTCTTAATATCAAGTCTAAAATAAAACTTGACTGGCAAACTTGCCCTGTCTGACAGTTTTTTAAAAATTATTTTATTAGATATTTTCTTCATTTGCATTTCAAATGCTATCCTGAATGTCCCCTATACCCTCCCCCATCCTGCTCCCCTACCCACCCACTCACACTTCTTGGACCTGGTGTTCCCCTGTATGGGGCATATAAAGTTTGCAAGACCAAGGGGCCTCTCTTCCCAATGATGGCTGAATACGCCATCTTCTGCTACATATGCAGCTAGAGACACAAGCTCTGGGGGTATTGGTTAGTTCATATTGTTGTTCCACCTATAGGGTTGCAGACCTCTTCAGCTCCTTGGGTACTTTCTCTAGCTCCTCCATTGGGGGCCCTGTGTTCCATCCAATAGCTGACTGTGTGCATCCACTTCTGTGTTTGTCATGCACTGGCATAGCCTCACAAGAGGCTGCTATAAGCCTAGCACATTGAGATCTTGGTGACCTCACATGCCCTGAAAGTGATTACTTCCTGTTTTAGCTTAGACTAGCAAAGGCAGTAGGAATGGGACTTTGTCATATGGTGAATTCCAATGGATGGTCATGTGTTCTCTATTAAAGCCACTTACTGATTACCCATAGCCCTGAAGAAAATAGTCACGTTTTTATATGATATACACAGAGCTATTACTACACACACACATACACACACACATACACGTGTGTGCGCATGTGCGCACATATTCAATTTTTCAGAATTTTAATGTTAGAGTTTTGGAGAGAGGGGAGGCAGCACTCTATGCTATTGTCAGAAAGTGCAAACTTAGCTCAAGAACTTTCCCTCACCTATGTGAAGAAAATTGTGATGCACAGGATATGTTTGCAAGACTTTGTGTGTATGTGTCATGTGCATTTTTCATTTTTTAAAACAAAATTTACTATTTACTGGCTTTTCATTGAGGTCTTTAAAAAGTTAAAATTTTCAGGTTTTTTTGTGGTTTTTGATCAAGGACATGTAAGGTGACATCATTTTAGTTTTTATACAAGTATTACTTGAAAACTGTATGGAGAGATTTGTACATAATTAGAAGCAGATCAAGGCCTTTACTATGCATTAGAAAGGTCCTTAAGAAAAATGTAAGTGGCTCGTATTACCTTGATAAAATCAAACATTAATCTGTAAATGACTTCTTTTGGTTATTAAAATAAATCCTCTTTATCCAGAGAAAGCAAAAATCTTCAGAAGCAGGAATTATTGTGGAAGTCTTTCTGTCCTCTGTACCATATCAAGTGGGAGTCAAGGATAGACAGCTGCCGCACCCTGAACCTGTCCATCTGCAGAGGGAATCTGGTAGTCTTATTAGTGAAAACATTATTAACTGAGGCATTAAAGTTAAATGCTTCTTTTGCACATTTTAAATTCAAACCCTGATAACTGGAAGATTCGTGTAGCAGGACACATGGCGAATGATAATAAAATTGGTTCCTACTGAAGGTTATATTGGCCTCCTGCAGACAAAGCGTCTGTTCATAACATACAATTGAATCAAATGTAAAATCGATACTTTTAAAAGTGCTCTCCTCCCCCAATCCTGGAAGAATAGGCTCAAAATGGAAGGCCAACGTGTGGATACTTCATTCCTCCTTAGAATAGGGAACAAAATACCCATGGAAGGAGTTACAGAGACAAAGTTTGGAGCTAAGATGAAAGGATGGACCATCCAGAGACCACCCCACCCAGGGATCCATCTCATAATTAGCCACCAAACCCAGACACTATTGCATATGCCAGGAAGATTTTGCTGAAAGGACCCTGATATAGCTGTCTTGTGTGAGGCCATGCCAGTACCTGGCAAATACAGAAGTGGATGCTCACAGTCATCTATAGGATGGAACACAGGGCCCCCAATGGAGAAGCTAGAGAAAGTACCCAAGGAGCTGAAGGGGTCTGCAACCCTATAGGTGGAACAACAATAGGAACTAACCAGTACCCCCAGAGCTTGTGTCTCTAGCTGCATATGTAGCAAAAGATGGCCTAGTTTGCCATCATTGGGAAGAGACGCCCTTTGGTCTTGCAAACTTTATATGCCCCAGTACAGGGGAAGGCCAGGTCTAAGAAGTGTGAGTGTGTGTGGGGGGGTAGGGGAGCAGGGTGGGGGAAGGGTGTAGGGAACTTTCGGGATAGCATTTGAAATGTAAATAAAGAAAATATCTAATAAAAACAAAGAAAAAGAAGAATTTAAAGCTCCGGAACTGGGGGGATTGAAACCTACCTCCTTGCAAACACCTAGTATGGGGAAGATGTCTGAGTTTGGATTTGAGTTTGAATGCAGGACTGTCACCTGTTTTCTCAGAGCTTCCTTGTAGCACGGCTTAATTCTTGGTGCAGTGTCAGCAGCATTTGGCTTAAAGAGGAATTTACTCCTATATCAGTTTAATTCTGAATACCCCAATCTCAAGCGAAGCCAGGGGCTGCTGTGGTCCTTTGGATGCTCAGCAGTTTAGTAAGCACTGATATTTGGCAGGCTTTCCATACAGAGTTTTAGGGCAAAAGCCTGGGCTCCCACAGCCCCAGCAGGGCTGTGATCCTAAAACACCAATTAAAGAGATGAGCTGATGCTGAAAAGCAAAGACTTGTTCAATGTGGCGACATTGGGAAGGACAGATGAAGGGGACTGGTGTGCATCACCATCATCTTTGGGGTACTTATAGAAGCTTTTGATTTAAATACGGAATTGGGATACAGGTTAAGCAGATTCTACATTTAAGTAGTCCTGTCCAATGTGTGGTCTGGTTGGTTATTGTCCTATTTCCGGTTCTGCAGGATGGTCGTCAAAGTGCCACTCTGGTCCTTGCCAATCGTTGGTTTCTGCCCCTGGAGACTGAGATGACTTCAGGCTTAGGAGATGGTTTACCTTCTTATCTTCATCCTTGAAGAGAGATGAGATAGGTTAGGCAGATGCAAACTCCTTAGTGATTATCATGTCCACACAGACCCAAGCAAGCGTGTGATCCAGAGTAAAGGAGAGAGGCATAGAATAAACGCAGACATGCTAGGCTTTTATCCTAATGACCTTGTGGGCTCACCGAGGAGCGAATGGTTGTGAATGAAAGCAATACAGGAGCATACCGTTAATTCCCACGATGGGATCATGTGACCTTGATTAGGCTACCTAGCCTCAGAACCTCTGCCTCCCACTCACTCAGTGGAGGCAACCTCTCCCCTCATGGGTGTTAGGATCCAACCTATGCCAGACAAGCACCTTACTCATGAGTTGCAGAGCCAGCCTCCATTCCACAATTTTTGGGGGGTGGGTGGGTGTTGGTTTGTTTATTTTGAAACAGGGCCTTGCTAATTGCCCAGGTTACTTCAAGCTCACTCTGTAGCCCAGGCTGGCCACGAACATGTGCTTTAGTCTTCCAAGTAGCTGTGATTGTCATTCCTTCTTCATATATATTTTAATTCAGCCTCTGCTCTATGCTAGACTTAGTGAAGCACACAAAAATCAAGTTAAGTTTCAAAAAGCACAGAACTGGGGCTAGAGAGATGGCTCAATGGTTAAGAGTCCTGACTGCTCTTCCAGAGGACTCAGGTTTGATTCCCAGCACCCACATGGGAGCTTACAATGATCTGTAGCTCACCCAATGTTAAGTTACTGTCAATAGCAATACTGTATTTATTTACAGACTATAAAAGTAGCATTCAACAGTGAACTGTCTTGTGATAAAGTATTTGAAGCTGTTACTCTTAGAGATGGTGGGAGAAGCTAGCCATTTTATCATAAGTTTTGTGCTTTAAACTAATGATTGGCCAACTGAGAATTAAGAGCTATAGAACATAGTCTTTATAGTCATTCTCTGAGTCTGAGCATATCTGTCTTTTTTAGGCAGCATCCACACCAGATCAAGAACAGCAGTTCTCAGTGACCTGAGTGAGTTAACACATAGGAGTTGTCTCATATATGCCCTTTTCCCCCCTATGGCTGGGGAGCCTGGAACATTTATTTCAACCATCTGTGATTTGGGGTTGGGAGTGGAGCTCATTCAGGCTCTGCCTGGGCATGCCTGTCTCCCCTATAGCACGGCTGTTTGAGTTCAACTAACAATGCTCAGATAATAATGGGCAGGATAATAATGGCTGATGGGAATTATTTACAAAGGAGCTATGTAAATTGTAAGAGGAGTCTGGCAAAACAGTAAGACTGATGGGAAAATAACATGGATTGTCCTTCTTTGTCTCTTTTCAGAGGATAAAAGCCATATTTGCTTTGAAATGCAAGGTATTTGAGCCACTTCTCTCTCATAGGCCCTTCCTTCCATGCCTTGGTGGTCTCAGCAGCCTCTCGCTTTAAGGCAGAGAATGGAAGAAAACTCCTGAAGCTTCCTTTCCCGAAGGGGCAGAGCTTCTGCTCCTGTTGAAGCTTGTGCCCACTTCCTGCCCTTAGCTTTGCCCATCTTCTGAGACCAGAAGTATCTTTCTGCCTCTAAAGAGGATCAGCTCAGAGTCTTTGTACATCTGATGACAAATACATTCTGCAGTGTGCCTAGTGTAGGTCTTCTCAGACATGCTTCATCTTGAGCTAGGTTTGTTCTAATTTATTCTGGACTGTGTGTTTCAACATTTATCTATTCAGACAGGGGGGCAATGTGTGTATGCATGTGAGTGTGTGTGCCTGTGTGCACGTGTGTGTGTGTTCAGTGTTCATCTTTGTGCCATTTATGTGGCTGATTAAAAGCTACAGATAAACAGGCAATTCAACACTAAGCTAGGCTAATCAAAGATAACATGGGGAGACCTTAAAAGGTTTGATTCTGCCTTTTGTCTGAAAGGCAGTGAACCTGAAAGAGTGGTGGTATCTCAGCATGAATGGAGAGGAGTAGGTGGAGTTGGGATTAGTCCCCTCGCTGCAGGAGGACTTGTCAACCTTACAGTGGTATAGTGCATGCTGTTTACTGGTGGGCTTTAAAAAAAATCCTCCTTTTCCCTTCTCATGGTCCATTTGAGGCTATAGTCCTCCTAATTGCACACTCTAATGAGTGGTTAAACTTGCCCGGTTGTGCCAGCAGATACTTTCCTGGCCTGCGATTAAGAACTTGGCTCCATGAGTCCTGAAAGCTCTGTTCAGTTCCTCACATAAACGCTTCCACTCTGGGGACATCCAAGTGGCAGAAGCTGACTGTATGCCACCACATCCAGATGCTCATTAGCTCTGCACCTGCTTCAGGAGCCAGCTTTCCCAGTGTTATCACCTCATGATTTATATGCACTAATGAAGGCTGGGCTTGAAATGAAAAGTGGATCCAAATGAGGTGTGTGTGTGTGTGTGTGTGTGTGTGTGTATCCATACTGTGCATGTGTGTGTATCTATGCCATGTGTGTGTATGTGTGTATCTGTGCATATGTGTATGTATTTATCCATGCTGTGTATGTATGTGTGTGTGTGTGTATTTAGGCCATGGGTGTATCTATGCCATGTGTGTGCATGTGTGTGTATGTATCCATGCCATGTGTGTCCATGCTGTGTATACGTATTTGTGTGTATGTGTGTGTGCGTTTGTGCATGTGTGTATGTATTTATCCATGTTCTGTGTATGTGTATGCGTGTGTGTCTATGCATGTGTGTATGTATTTATCCATGCTCTGTGTGTGTGTGTGTGTGTGTGTGTGTATGTTTGTATGTGTGTCTATGCATGTGTGAATGTATTTATCCATGCTGTGTGTGTATGTGTGTGTGGCGTCCATCTATGCCATGGAGCATATGTAAAAGTCAAAGAGACCTTGCTGGAGTTGTTTTTTTCTGTTTATTATATGGGCCCTGGGGATCCAAACTCAGGTTACCAAGCTTTGGTGAGTGTTTCTATTTGGTGAGCTACCTCTGTAGTCTCTTAAAACCTGTGTTGGTATCAAGTTATGAGTTGAGGCAATTATCCAAATAATACAATAGAAAGAAGTTTTAAAGAAAAAGCTGAAACAGTTTAGTAATTGTCAATAATTGGTTTTTAGTTTATAGTAGTTCACAGTTGTGGCCTTTTGCCACTTTGTTGCTCATGGTAGGCCAGCTGTGAGTCCTAAAGCTTCCAAGATCCTCCTTCCTGGAATCCATATCATCTTATACAGGAATTACTATGGAATACGCCCATGTGCTATGGATCACAAAAAGGTCACCAGAAAAGGGAGGGAGGGAGAGAGAGATCAGACAAAAGAGAGACAGCTTTAAAAGATGGTGCAGCTGTGTAGAGAGAATCTCTTATAATGATTGGAAGCATTTTAAAGCCTGTGGCCAATAAGCTGAGGCAGAGGTAAAAGGTGGGACATCCAGCATAGAAGGAGAGGAATTCTGGGAAATAGGCATGGGGAGATTCACTCTGAATGCTGAGGGAGACAGACACATGAACCCGAGGAGGGGTAACTCACCAATGTGGCATGGCTTAGAATAGACTCAACCAGTGATTAAGTTATGAGCCAGTCAGGGACAAGTCAAAGCTACTGGCCTAAGCATTTATTCATCTATATTAAGCCTCAGAGTTGTTATTGTTGGGAGCAAAGTGGCCAGGTGGAAAAGCCTGTGGCTACCCAGCTGTGCTTTGATTTTGAAAATGGAGAAAGGAACCAACAGCTAAGGGATGTGAGATAAAGGAAGCAATTCTCCAATACCTCCTTTAGAGGGCACACAGCCTCAGTGACACCTTTTTGACTGTACCATTTGGGACTTCTGATCCCCAGAATGAAGAATACACTTGTGGTGTTTAAAGCCAGTGATCCCAGGATGTCAATTCAAAATGTCTCCCTTCCCCCTCCCCCCAGATGAATGTTCCTAAAATACTTTTTAAAAAAATGTATTTATTCATATTATTATTGTGTGTTTGGGGATGGGTGGTGGGCTGAGTGTATGCTGTATGGAGATCAGAGGACGATTCGTGGTAGTTGGCTAGTTTCTTCCACCATGTGGGTTTCAGGAATTAAACTCAGGTTGTCAGGACTGGTGGCAGGTACCTTTACCTGTTGGGCCCAGCCTTTGGCTTAACATACATTTGTTATCAAAGCCTTAACTGTCCAACTATGCTAAGTTGACACTATTGGAATCCCCTAAATGACAAACTCTGGGCTGGCTCCACAGATATGAACATGAGTCAGCTGCTGCTTCCTTCTGGATCATATTCTCCTGGGGAACCTAGAAGAGCTAGCAAAATTGAAAGCATGAGTCAGGGAGGGGCATTTTTAAAGAATGCATAATATCCTTGCTAGAGTCAGAAGAGGGCAAATCATCTGGTACATGGACTTTGAGGACCAGGGTCTGGCTGTATGCCTGGTGTCAGGAGATTGTGGAAAAAGAGCATCCATATTCCTCTCTGTAAGAAAACAGACCCAAAATATGACTTTACTCTTTTAAAGTAGAAATTAGCTTTTAAATTAGCTGAGAACGTCCACCCAGCTTTTGACATGTAGAAGGAAGATAAGAATCCTCTTGGCGCTATCGAACATTTAAATTTATTTTCTTCTTACCTACATTAGGATGCTTTGTAAGAGTCCCTGATTCTAATTGTGTGCGAAAGGTCAGTATAAATGACCTCAGCCACACAACAGTGGTTATTGTGAAAATCAGTGATGTCATAAACTTCACACTGGTGGATGTAAGCAATAATCTTACCAAGTGTCTTGTAACAGAGCATTGTACCAAACTATAAAAACCTGCTTGTGACTTCCTTGTTATGGCAGCCCTTCCCCTTTTATTTCCCCTGTTCATGGTATGATTTAAAATGAGATGAGTTCTTCTTGGAACTTAAGTGTAACCTAATGTTCTTGGTGATGTTTTCTTTTCTCTACCGAGGGAAGTCAGACCATGAAGGGTTTGGAGGCTGCAGTTCAGTGCTTAAAATGGATCCCTTTGATGGAAGCCTATGGAAGAAAAAAATTTAAGAAATTATAGTTAATCCTGGTAAAATGCATATAACATAAAATTTTCTATTTTAAAGTTTTTTTTTAAAGTATCTAATTTAGTAGTGTGAGGTACATTTACATTTGGTGCAAACACGCACTTTCCATTTTGCAAAACTAACACCTGTAAGGCAGAAACTATTTCTCCTCTTTCCTTCTTGGCAATTGGGGTTCTAATTTGTATGTTTGTGAGTTTGACTGTTCCCAGTGTGTTAACAAACACATTTACAAAATGCTTGCTTTTGTGATTGACTTTTAGAGTTTATCACAATGTCTTTAACATGAATATATGTCATAGACTGTGCTATATGATGCATTCTGTCCTCCACGGGTACCTACACACACATGCCCCGTGCATACATACATGCCATGTGCACACACACTTATGCGTAAGTAAAAATAAAAATAAATCTTAAAAACAAATCTGTGACGCACTCTGTTTATGCTTCTTTCCATAGCCGTGCACTGCTTTATTTCCACAGTTTGAGCTGTGAGACTTCTTCAGTGCACATGGTTTGCAAATATTTCTTCATAATCTGTCATCAACTCTTCGGTTTATATTTCTAGAAGTGGAGTTTCTGTTTCATAGATTCCAGTTTTAGTTTATGAGGACATTCCATTCCATACTGTTTTCCTCAGAGGTGACTACCATTTTACATTCCTATCAATGGTGTACACAGCCCTGTTAACAATTATTGTTTTCTTCTTTTGTAGAGAAATTTTAATCCAGCAGCATGGCTGCTCTGGTAAGGGATTACATGCAAAGACCTTCTAGATCTATGTGATCTAGCTGGAATGTAGACATGCCTTGGATTATAGTACGATCTGTCTGGAATATAGACATGCCCTTAGCATATACCTTAATCCCAAACAATGGAAGTAAGCTTAGTTTATAGAAGGAAGCAGTCATATTTGAAAGTGATGTCTAACTGAGGCACAGACAAAGTGACAAATCATAGAAAGATGTGACGGAATGAGTCAGAGACAGGACACGCCCAACTCTCATGAGAACAGACAGGAAAGAAAGGCAACTCAAGAGCAACACAGATAGCCAGGCGTGGTGGCACAGGCCTTTAATCCCAGCACTCGGGAGGCAAAGGCA
>NC_034591.1:55086666-55091134 GCF_900095145.1 Mus pahari
CCTCCCTCCCTCTTTCTTTCTTTCTTTCTTTCTTTCTTTCTTTCTTTCTTTCTTTCTTTCTTTCTTTCTTTCTTTCTTTCTTTTTTTGCAGGATATTGTTATGATTGACACACTCTGGTTCTCTCCTTCTCTTCCACTCTCACTATTTAGCACTTATTTTGTATTATTCTATAGCACCCTGAGTTACATGCATGTATGGAAATTATAAAGCTTTTGAGGACGTATCTGTTCACTTGTGTTGTTAACAAATATGGGGCTTGTGTTTTGTGGCAGTTTTTGTTGCTGACAATAAGAAATGAGTTTGCAAATACATGGAATTAGATCTCATTTATACAACTAAAATGATCTACATAATTTGGCTTTTATGCATATAAAATTATGGTTCATTAATTCAGTCTTCAGATACAATTATTTTCTTCAAAACATCCAGATTTTGGTGGCAGCAGAGTGTCAAACAATGTTTTATGAGGGAAGACACATTATTCGTTTATCTTGTGGATAGACACTGTTCTAGGCACCACACTCATACTCCTAAACCTCTGTCTGCAGCAATCATTTGCAACGGGGGTTAATATCTTTTTCTAAAAATGAAGTTTAAGGAAGTTGGAAGAGAATACAGTGAATACATGCTGAAGTGAGAGACTGAGCATGACGAGTAACAGGAATGGCCCTGTACAGAACATCCATGTGAAACAGGGGGGAACAGACTTGTGTCATGTGGGAGAAAAGAATATTGAATATCTAAAATCTGGTGCTATTTACTCAGAAAGGTCAGAAAGGACAGTATTTGGGGGTCACATAACTGAGGTTCCTGTGGGATACATGAGTGAAGATACTACCAGGAAAATAAATCCAGAGTTTAGGAGAGAAATACAAGCACTGGGGAGGCAGAGAGATTCTTAGGGCAAGATGGCCAGTTAGCACCAGGTTCAGTGACAGGTTCTGTCTCAATTAATACAATGGACAGTGTTCAAAGAAACATACAGCATCAAATTTGGGGCTTTTCACACATGTGCTAACATGTGCACATGTACCTGTACACACATACACACCACACATATGCAAACACACACATTCATGTGTTCATAAACTACCCTTCCCCTAAAAACCAAAAACCAAAACCCCCCAAAAACAGGAAAACAATTTTGTAGAGGAGGGGGGGTGTTTAAAAGTAGTCTGCCCTAGTGTCAGTTGTTCCAGGCAAGTCACTGCATGCTACATACTTCTAGTGTGTGAGGACCTGTGTTGGGGTCTCAGGTGACCCAGTGAGATCATGTTCAGGTAGATGAGATGGTTTGTGGAGATGAAGGATAATTTATCCCAGAGCTCTGAAAACTTTCACTTTTATGGAGACCTCCCAAGGTGAGCAAGGGACAGGGAGAGCAGCAGGGTTAGCTGGGGAGCAGAGAAAGATGGATATGGAGAATGGAAGGAATGGAGCTGGGGGAATAGAGAAAGTGACAGGAAGAATGGCATGAGGGGGGAGCAGAGGGAGGGACATTAGAGCAGAGACAATTGAAGGAGACTGGATTGCCAGCTGCCCTCAGTGTGAGACAGCAAAGCTGACCATAGCTGGAAGAGCCTTTTGGGTTGGCCAGCAGAGATTCCAGTGGGAAGAGAGGCCTGGAGGGAGCACAGAGTGAGGATCTTTAAGTCTTTGCTCTTCCTGGGAAAAGTGAGGGCATACACAGGCAACAAATAGTAGAGAATGGAGGGGTACTGCTGTCTCGTCTGATGCTAAATGCAGCATGTTCATTGTTGAAAATGTGGATAGAGATAAAGTTGGAGAAACTACGGATACTTATGCCTCAGTGTGTGGCTGCTGACTATGACATAGCTGTGTCCTCATAACAAAGCCCAAGGGCTTTCGAGAGTGACAGCAAAGCCTTGGGATAGTTCAAATCGCCCCATTTGTTATTGTCATGGAGTTTCCACATACTGTCTTAATCTGACTTTCCCTGCCTCAGGTCCTAGCTGTCCACACTTGTTGACAACGAGGCTACTTGCAAGATAGTTGCTGTCCTCATTTATGAGAACACCGAGGTCTCTGCTAAGAGCTCCTCTAGAAACGGCTTACTGTTACTCTTGGGTATGTATATATATTCATATACATATATGTGTGCATATATATCTCCATATTACACAGCTTGCAATTGTTTTCTGTGCTGATAAAGATTTGTTACTATCTGGACACCCCTCTAACTCAACTGCCTCCTTTTCCCGGGGCACAATACAACTCAAGTCACTGGCAGACATTCTTCATTATTCTCTTTTTTTTTTTCATGAATTTCAACTATTTTATCTCAAAACCTGCTTTCTTTCTCCAAATTGCTGCTCCAAATCTTTCCCATTTTGTTTTTTTTTCAGACGTTGTGCCTCAGACTGTCCAGACTTCTCCTCTTTAGCCATCTTTTCTTCTCCATGCATAATTTAAAAGTCTCAATATAGCCTTTCTTTTTGTCCCAAAGAACCTGTCTGCCCTCAAAGGTGAATTCAAATATGAATTCAAATTTAAATTTCTATCCCTTGTTAAACAGAAAGTACTTGAAACTGAAATTACATTTTTTCTCCTTGACTTCTATTCTTCCATTATATCTTTGGACAAATTTTTATTCATGATTTAATCACAGGGTAGCTTGCTAGGTTTTCCAGCAAATTCTGTAAAATGCGTAAAAGAATAGACACAAGATGTAAGTCTGCCTTTAAGGTACTTAAAGACCTGACAGATTCTTTTGTTTTGTAAGGTCCAGCACATGCTTGGTCCTAAATAAATGCACATTGGCTGAATATAGAAATATGTACAGAAATTTTGATCATACTGCATGCACAGGTGTTTATGACTCATTTCTCCATACATCAGGAGAAAAATGTTTAGATTTTAATTATTCCTTAAATGTTGTTTATAACATTTGGATTAGACCATAATCATAATAAATATTTTTCTTCCCAATCATTGACTTTTCAGGGTATTTTATTCTGTGATTGATGAATTCTCTGTCCATAAACACCTGACTGAATTTCTACTAACTTTATTGGCAACCATTTACCAGAGTGGACTTCTTGGCTCGGGCCTTGCTTTGCGTTTGTTTCACCTTTCTATTATCTGCAGCTACCTTTCAGTCATTTTTTTTCTCTAATTATGCTTCAGTTAATTTTTGCAATGTGCGTGATGTTCATGGAATAGCTAGTGGTTCTTAATTGCAGTGGTACATTTTTAAATAGAAAAATGGGCCATGCAGCATTTCATTTTATTTTTCAAGAAAGATATATTTATGAAATATATATTTTTTAAAGGTTTGTTTTGATTTAAACTGCATGTATGCATGTGTCTGTGTGTGGGTGTTCATGTGCCTGCAGTGCCCGCAGAGGTCAGACATGTTGGATGGTCCCACTTTAGACAGAGGTACAGGAGGTTGTGAGCTACCTGGCATGGGTGCAAGGAGTCAAACTCAGGGTTTGTAGAAGAGCATGATGTGCTCTTAACTGCTGAGCCCTCTCTTCAGCCATTTACGAATCATCTCTTTATGAATGTTCTTTATAATTTTACATGCATGCTTGGCAGTTAAAATAAGATTAGAAAGAAGAAAAAAGTGTGACCACAACTTTTGCTACTTTATTTTTGCTTTTAAATTATACTGTGAACTTAGAATTATACATACATATACTCTTTTAGAACAATGACTCTCAAATTGTAGATCAATAAAAATGCCTATGTGTTTTAAAAATTTCTTCTTATTTAATGTTTATTTTGTTTACAATTTCTACTATGATAAATGCTGTGGTAAGCCAAATTGGAGTCAAATTCTCATTTCCTTGACAAAATTTATGTTAAAGGGATTGCTTCGTCAAAGGCTGTGTACACATGTCTATATTGGTGTGGCTACTAAATCACTTAATTGTGGAAGACAGACTGGCGATCCCAAGAAAAGTTGGTATTTGGAAGAAGTCTGCTGGTAAAAACCCTCTTCAGAAGATGTTGTCTTAGTTTTCTTAAGGGTCTGGGTCAACAAGAGTTGACCACATGGAGGCCTAGTTGTTCTTTTCAACATCTCCTCACTTAACAGTCATGTTAACTAAGAGAACCTTCACAAGACCATCCAGATGGGTTTGACTAGTGCGTGACCTGGCAACTGGGACCATAGAGCCCAACTCACAACAATCTATCTTGACTTTGTGGACACCGTTTTCTGGGGAGGAGGAGGGGGAAGAAGGCTGCACGTGGTCCCAGAGACTGGGAAGACTGTTGAAATCAAGCAGGAGAACTATTTGTAACCCATGCTAAAGCCTCACTGAGGCTGGAAATTCTTTTTTTTTTCTATTATTATTTTCTTTATTTACATTTCAAATGCTATCCCAAAAGTTCCCTATACCCCCCCCCCACCGCCTGCCCCTGCTCCCCTATCCACCCACTCCCACTACTTGGCCCAGGCCTTGCCTTGTGCTGGGTCATATAAAGTTTGCAAGACCA
>NC_034591.1:55091499-55099170 GCF_900095145.1 Mus pahari
GACTTCTTTTGTGATTGGGTTACCTCACTAAGGATGATATCCTCCAGATACATCCATTTGCCCAAGAATTTCATAAATTCATTGTTTTTAATGAGGCTGGAAATTCTTAATGATAGTAACCTAAACTTCCTTGACATTGTTATTATATTCTGGAATATCAGCAAGTGTGAAGTTGTAAAACTCAATGATTAAAATAACATATTTGTGGAAAACATTTTGAGTTGTTGTAAGGGAACAGGAAACGAGAGTAACTATACATAAAGTTAAGTTTTTACCATGACAAAGTCTTAACTAAACACTGACCCATTTCATTTCTCCTTCCTGTATGTCTACATTTCCCAGCATTCCATGGGACTAGGTAAGGTCATGCGACCTTTCTCTAGCTATGAATAGAAGTGATTCACTTGTGGTCTAGCTCTAGTAATAGCTTAATTTTAAGTTTTGTCCTCTCATTTCTGCCATTTACAAAATGCCAGAAGCCATATAGTCAGTGTGGAAAGCTTTGGAATTGTAGCTAGTTGTTGCCAAGGATAGCTGCCCAGCTAATAGCTGACTCTCAATGAGCAAGCAGAAACCCTAACTGTGTCGAGCTACTGAGGCTGGGAGTATCTGGCATGGTAGCCAGCAAGAACCACTCTAGCACATGGACCACAGAGTGTGGGGATGGTTGTAAAACACAATCATGAGTGTCTCAGAAGAAAGAATGAGCCTATGGCATTGGGAGTAGGGTGTGGTGTGGTGGAGTGGGTGGTGGGTGGATCATGAGGTGGAAGAATGGGATGTAAGGAAATAAGAGGCCATGCAGTCCCTACACCATCATCCCAATTTAACTCTTACTGGCACCTGCTTCACACTTAGAGCTGTCCTACTTTAGACTACAAACTGTATCATTAATCTGATCATAAGCGTCCAAAGGCAACAATTTGATAAGCCTGAAGTTTATTTAAATTGCTAAGTAACTGCTGAGTGTGGTCACGATGTTAATGAGGCCTGGGCTTTTGATGCTTTGAAATATGCTTCAAGATTTCTCTTTGGCATAGCACTTACTTGAAACGAGGAAACCAGGGTGTTTTTTTTTTTTTTTTCTCCATCTAAACAACTGTGAGCTTATGGCTCCTCTCTACTAAAGTTACAAAACATCGAGTAACTGTCTTGGAGGAATCCAACTGCTAATTAGAGAGCAACATAGCTTGGTGTGAGTTTTTTCTGACTTTCAGTTCTATTTGGAATGAGACATAGGCAGACAAACTATTCTGGTAATGGTGCAGAGGATCAAATGCGATGAGGTACCAAGTACTGTTTTCAGAACTCATAGAATGGATATACATGCATAAAACATTATATAGATGATAAATACATATGTTAATATATATGTTTATTTAAAGGAAATTTTTTAGTGTGGCTTACAGGCTGTGGTCTAACAAATGTCCAACAATGGCTTTCTCCTGAGAGAGATGCCAAGAATCTGATAGCTGTACAGCCCGTGAGTCTGGATTGTTAAACAGTTCCAATCTGGTGCTGGGGACTTTAGAGAGGCGCTACTCTTCAGTTAATGTCGGAATCCCTAAGAATTGGGCTTCGATATTGGCAAAGGGATGTCTCAGCAATAGAATAAGCTTGCCTGTAAGAGTAAAGACAAGCAGGCAAGAAAGCAAAAGCTTTCCCCTTCAATGTCCTTTTTTACATGGGCTGCCGTCGGAAGGTGTGGCTGAGAGTTAGGCTGAGCCTTCCCATCTCATATAACCCAACAGAGGAAATCTTCCACAGGTGCACCCAGCTGATTGGATTTTAGCTGATTCCAGATGTAGTCAAATTGACAACCAGGATTAGCCATCACACTTAAATGCTAGCCGGGCATTCTACTATGGAATTATATTCCTAACCCAGTAATCCATTCTTGAACTTGTTCTCACAGAGAAAATATCTCTACAATTTAAGTTTATCAGATTCTCTATTTAATTCATAGAGATTGCCCTTTGAAGGGTTTCTGAAGGAGGCCAGTCCTATGCCATAGTCTAAGTCAAGAAAAATTTCCCTCTTATCATGAAGCAATGATTTCAAAAGTTACTTACATATTATTAATGGGTAATTGTCTGATTATAAAATGATACATTTATTATAGAAAATATTCAAAAAATATATACAAAGAAAATGATACAAAATTTACATTGACAAATGTTTTCTACATGAAGTACTTTAAATATATATTTTTTCCTTTTTCCAATAATTTCTTTCGTTTTTCAAGATTATAATATAATAAATAATTTCTCTCCTACGTTTCCTTCATCCAATCCCTCATGCTCACCCCTTCTTGCTCCTATCCAAATCCATGGCCTCCTCCCTCACCTACCACTGCTTTATAAATACATGTACACACATACAATGTACATATACACACACACATACACGCATGCACACACATGCACACATACATGTACAGACATGCACACACACATACACACACACTATAAGTACAATCTGCTCCTCCTGCATCATACTAACTGTGTGCATGCATACTTTTGGCTTGACTACCTGGCACTGGACAACCAACTAGTTTGCTCTTCCTTGGAGAAGATAAAATAGTTTTGAGGCTTTATTTCCAGCGACATTCCCATATGACATTTTTTTTTCTCATATGATGAACACTCCTGTCAATCTTTAGATATATGTTTTCTAAGCAGGTAAATAATAATATACATATGACTGTACCACTGTTTACTTACTAACTCCATACCACTTGATATTTAGTTTTCCTTCTCTTTACACTATTAAAAATGGGATGTTATGATTACTGGTGAAATTGAGGCCTTAAAACAATTTCTGCAGTTTGTTCTATTCAATTTATTTTTACATATTGGGATAATAGCATTTATTTGTATGATAGTTTTGTATGTTTGGAAGATAACTTTTAGACAGTCTCACTATGTAGTCCAGAGTCTCAAACGTTCTCTGTAGCCTAGGCTGGCACCCTCTACTGCCCCCAGGTGTTATAGGCATATGCCATTTTACTCCAAAAGTAGTAGGATTATTCCTGCTTTTGATTTTATTATGTGATTTTTTTTTTGTTAATGATTCTCAGTACACGTTTTCAAAATGTATGAATTTAGATGGAGCATAAAAATACTTATTCTTCCTATATTGGTCTACAAGACAGGCATAGTTATTATTTAAATGTCAGTCATTTCTTATTGAGATGAAAGAGATAAGTTTAATATATAATGTAACTAAAATATTTTAGAATAATGAAAATTTTTTTTATATTTTCTTTGATAAAATTTCTACTATTATGCGTGTGGGTGTTTTGCCTATATGTATGTGTGTGCCGCCTGAATGTAGTACCCATGGTGTCCAGAAGAGGGCATTGGATGCCCTGGAACTGAAGTTAACAGACAATGGTGAGTTACCATGCAGGGGCTGGGAGTCAAACCTGAGTTCCCTGGAAGAGCAACCAGTGCTGTTACTTGTGGACTCATTTCTCTTAGTTATACCATTAAATATAGAGTTAACTACTACAGTTGTCAAGATGATGTGGTATTGGTACAGGGACACAGGGACGACAGAAACTGAATGGAACAACCAGCACAGAGCCATGTGAATATCCTTACTTAATTTTACATAAAGAAACAGCAGCAATTTTACGGGATAGGAAACAATTTTGCACCAAATGGTGAAGTCTTACTTTTTCTGTCACTGGGATAGAGTACTCTGACTTAGACAACCTAAGTGAGAAAGGGCTTTTTGTAGCTCACCATTTGAGAAAGCTACCGTCTATCATGACAGAGAAATCAAGACATCAGGAGCCCAAGGCAGCTGGTCACATTAAGTCTGCAGTCAGAAGAAGAGGGCAATGAATGCACTCTTGTGCTCAGCTTGCTTTCTCTACCCTTACACAGCCCAGAAGCCCCTCCCTAGGGAATGGCAACAACTACAGTGGGCGAGCTTTCCCACCTCAATGTATATAGTTAAAGCAATCCCCCAGACATGATCAAAGGCCCATTTCTCAGGTGATTCTAGATTTTTTTTCAAGTTGACATTTGGCTCTCACCATAAGAACTTTCCATTGTTAATTAATCTTACTTTATTTAATAACATTCCTGCAATAGAAAAGTAGCTAATACAGTAGCTAACATGAGTTGAAATGAATTCCTCTATTTCGTAGTTCCTGATAACACATGGGTGATAATGTTCTACACTATCTTAATAGAGTGTGGTTTGGCAATATCTTAGAAGATTCACAAGTTTCCCATAGCAAATCCATCACAATCAGGAAGCATTTATCCTCAAACTGTCAGAATGGCTTATTAAAATAAATCTATTAATAATCAAATGAAAAGCTCAGAATCATTCATCAATGAGATGTAAATTAATGCTACAATGATAGACCCATTGTTATAAGAGCTGAGTTTTAGAGAGTGAGCAGAGCAAACTGCTGGAGAGAATCCGGCATGACGGGAGTTTTCATGCTCTGTTGATGGAAGTATGAAACGGAGCTATGATGGAGAGTTACATGGTCTTTTTTTGTCAGATCAAAACCAATTAATTTCCTATGACTATTCATAATTTGTTACCAAAGTTACAAGACACATTAGCAGAAGGACTTACGTACGAATGCTCATACCCATTTCATTCATGGTAGACACAAATACCTTCAACAGACAAACAGAGGGAGTATGTGGTGTGCACAAGTGTAGAACACCAACCAGGAATAAAAAAGGAAAGGGTTCGTAGATAATAGCATTGATTAATCATTCTATTGCCTGGATGTCTGTGAACCTCTAAATGCTGAGACCCAATCTCACTGCAGTAGTACTAGGATGAGATTGATGCCTCCAGGGAGCCTCCCACCCTTCTACCATGGTGATCTCTTAATAATGTAACATATCTGAAGCAGAAATGTGTTACCGGACATCCATTTTGTTTTTGTCTTGATCATACACTCCCCAGCCTCTAAGAGAAATGCTTCTATTGTTTATAAATTACCCAGCCTCAGGTATTTTGCTATAATAGCACAAACAGACTAAGACAAGTCTCAAACTAATTGTACTTAGTGAGTGAAACCAGAGCCAACTGAATGTATATGTTTGATTTCGTTTATGTACATTTCTTGAAAGTGTAAATTGATCAGTAGTGACAAGAGCAGGTCAATGTTTGGGGCTCCTAGCCCAGGGAGATGATCTGCAAAGTAGCACAAAATGTATTTGGCATGACAGAAATACAGTGCTGGTTTTTGCTTCTATAGATCTGTGCATCTCTCAGAATTTACCACATTTTAAACGCTTCATTTAAATAAAAGCATTTTATTATTTATTGATTAAAACTCAATAAGGTTGGTTAAAAATAAAAACAAAATAATGGTAGTGTATGTGGATAGATAAAAAATTGTGATCAAGTAATAAATGGAAGGAATGCAAAAAATCTCAGTACCAGCTTTTGGTTTAAAAAGGAGCATTTAAAGTGGCAGTCTTCATAATTCCCTGCTGCAGGCATTCTCTCTGAAATCAGGAGTCAGAGTGGCAACATCCCCATGTCATAAATCATTGCCATCTACTGAAAACAAATAGTTGAGAGGACCAAAACCAAGAGACAGAAAACAAGTCCATAACACAGCCCCTCAGCTTTCAGAGTAAGTGCATGCATAGGATTACTGCAAAAAAAAAAAAATCAATTTTAATAGCCAGTCTTAAAAGCAATGGGAGATGGAGCCTATTCTCATTGATAATTGTAGCCCAAAGCACAAATAGATGCTGAAGAATAACCTCAGCAAGTAAGTGTTGGTGCTATGAGAAGAAAACGACTAAATCTAAATGAGAGGCATGACAGGAGCCTCAAAAGTCTGCAAGCAGCCCACAATGGCAGATAAGAGAGTCTACATTTGTGAATCTCAGCCTCCTAATACTGTAACCATTTAATACAGTTCTTCATGTTCTGGTGCCCCCGGCCATAAAATTATTTTTGTTACTACTTCATAACTGTAATTTTGTTACTGTTATGAGTTATAATGTAAATACCTGTGTTTTCTCATGGTCTTAGGCGACCCCTGTGAAAGGATCGTTCAACCCCCAAAGGGTCATGGCCCACAGGTTGAGAACCATTGGACTAAGTGCAGGAATTTTTAAGAATTCATTAATCTGAAAGATATATTGATTATAGTGCCAAAGAATAGACTGAATATAAAGTATAACAGAAGATTTTCTACACTGTGTAGGAAAACTTTACATCTATAATAATTAAAGCTACCTAACACACACACACACACACACACACACACACACACACACACACACACACACACAAAATAACTGAACAATTTACTCAGGAAAAATGTTCTAGTGGATATCAGAACTTGATACAAGGCTGATGAGTGAGCTCAGAGGGTAAGGGCAGTTGCCACCAAACCTGGTGACTTTCATTTTAGCTCTGGAAGCCATCGGAAAATAATTTATTTTTGCATGTAATCCTCTGGCGTTTAAATGTGTGCTATGGAACATGTACACACACACACACACACACACACACACACACACACACACACACACGGGCACACACACGGGCACACACATACAATTAATTTTTTTTAAACAAGAAACTTAATATATACGAGGAGTTCCATTGAAACGAAGAAGATTAAAGGTGGTAAGAGCCTGAGCTGGTGGTTGATGTCAAAGAAGCAGTATTCCCAGAAAGAACGGTGCAGGTGCTTATATGAATTTGCAGAGATTTGTGACCTGCATCACCACAGCTCAGACAAAACCCTAACCTGGAGGAGAGGAAGTGGCCATGAGGGCCCACTCCTAGACTTCTTAGCTCCTTAGCTTTTGGGAGAGAAAGAGTGAGTTTTCTTCAGTTGAGTGACACCTGGTGCATCGGCCACATTCCAGGGCAAATACCCAGGAGTAGATGGCCAATGGAAACTGGAATATACAATTTATTTTGAAGGGACAGAGGCAGGGTGACAGTGGGAAGCACTCAATCCCCCTCATCCAAGGCAATTGATCATGCCTCCTAAGCCTAAAAACAACTCTTAGTTATCTATTTTAAATTGAATATGCAATGATTTTATTTTATTTTTTGAATCTTTAGGAAGTAGACTAATAGAAAGCTACAAAGAAATGTCCTGGGAGACTCCGCCCTTCACATGATATCCCGTGCTGGTTGGTTTTGTCAGCTTAACCTAAATCTAGATGTATCTGAAAGGGAAAATCATTTTTACTCTTTGTTTTTAAATACATTTTATTTATTTTCGTTTAACTGAATCTTTATCTTATCTTATGCTTTTTTGAGAAAATGGTCCCCTTTAAGATTAGTCTGTAGGCAAGTCTGTAGGTTATTTTCTTGATTAGTGACTGGTGTGGGAGAGCCCAGGTCCCTGTGGATTTTAGGACATCTCACCACTGTGCAGGTGGTCTAGATAACATAAGAAACCAGTCTGTGAAGGAGGGGTGCTCGCCTGGCAGCTGTCCGCAGGCTGATCCGGCACCCAGCACCTTTCCCCGCCCGAGGAGGGGTGTTCGCCTGGGAGTAGTCCCCCGGCATCCAGGGCCTTTCCCCACCCGAGGAGGGGTGTGCGCCCCAGAGCAGTACTAAGGCTTGATCCGGCATTCAGGGCCTTTTCCCGCCCGAGGAGAGGTGTCTGCCCAGGAGCAGTCTCCCAGGTCTGAACCGGAAGGTGAG
>NC_034591.1:55099181-55128763 GCF_900095145.1 Mus pahari
TAGTGGGAGTGGGTGGGTAGGGGAACAGAGGTGGGGGGAGGGGTATGGGAAACTTTCGGGATAGCATTTGAAATGTAAATAAAGAAAATAATGATTAAAAAAAAAAAAAAGAAAGAAAAAAAAGAAACCAGTCTGTGCTAGCCAGAAAGCTGCATTTCTCCATGCGCTCTGCTTCAGTTTCTGCCTCCAAGTTCCTGCTTTGAGTTCCTGCCCCACTTCCTTCTGAGTGGACTGTGGACTTCAGAACGCAAAAGTGGAACAAAATAAAGCCTTTCCTCTCCAAGATGCTTGTGGTCATGATGTTCGATCATAGCAAGAGAAACCTAAGGTACTCCCCGAATACAGGTAACATTTTACATTGCCTTGTATTCAAACCTGCCAAAGCCAGGACATTCACCCTGGTATGAAGCACAGAACTGTGAATTACCCAGCTCCTGTAACAGTGTGTGTGTGTGTGTGTGTGTGTGTGTGTGTGTGTGTGTGTGTGTATAAAATTGTGTAAGCACTTGCAATTAAGAACCTCAGGCATTCCATCCCCACCGTCTCCCTTACTCTACCCCTACACAGACTCATGCACATCCGGTTTCTCTTCCGTCTCCCCAAATCTCTAGTAACTGCTAATTTTCTCTGTCTTTCATTATGGTATCTTGTGGGTATTTTATACATGGAATGATGAATGTTTTTAAGAGTAACTCAGCATAGTTGCCCTGGTGTTCATCCGAAGTATTAGATGTGCCAGAATATACTAATATATTGGGTGTGAATTCTTAGAATTTTACTTCCAGTTAACGGTGGATGTTTAGGTCTGTAGGACGTAGTCTCTACCTCTAATGCAGCATGTCTACATTGTATCTAGCTTATGGAGTAAATGTTCTAATGCTAATTCAGTTTTAGCCCATGTTCACCACATCTTTATTTAAACTTACCATGTGTACCTTAGACTGAATAGTAGGTACACTGTTGCTGTAATTTCTATGCTTTCTTGATAATGTTTCTCATACATTGTTAGATATTTTAATGCTCAAAAGTTCTTAAAATTACACACCAGGTCTTAATCTCATACACTTTAAATCCATTCAGTGTTTACTGTCTTCATGTGACTTTTCACCTACAATATCAATAGTAACATTTTGAATTTTATCTGTGCCTGACTAGAGTTTTTTTGCTAATCATTTTAATTTATCATTTCTATGTAATTCACAATATGTATACTATAAGTGGTCTACACTTTATTTTGAGCCTAGTTAAAGTGAGCGTGTCTTTTGTAACATTTTCCCACTAATTTTCACAACTAATTTTATGTTCATTTGAATGAAACTAAAACTTCTCATATGTCACGCTTAAAAGTACATTTTATACCTTCAAAATATCTTTCCAAGATGTAGAAGAATTAATTTTGACTTTTCTTTAGATATATAAATTAGACAATTTATTCTCTGCTTACCTTTTTTTTTTTTTTTTAAGCAATTACAGTTTAAGCAAGGTTAGGCAGTTTTTACTATTTTAACATGTAACTTAAACTTTTTTCATACTATCTTTTTAAAAGTTTTTTTTTTTTTCAATGTGCACATTTGTGTAGTGTCTCTGTGTGGTGTTTGCACATGAGTTCAGCTGCCTCTGGAGGTCAGAAAAGGGCATCTGATCCCTTAGAGTTGGAGTCACAGGCAGTTATGTGCTGTAAAGCATAGGTACTGGAAACAAGACTCAGGTCCCCTGCAGTAGCAGGGTGCGCTGAAGCACCGAACTATCTCTTTATCCCACTACTGTCTTTTTGACGGTCAGTTTTTTACATACATAAATTGTCCCTTGGTTAGACTCTATATCTACGTTTAAATTCTTACTGTAGACTCAGCCTTGTCCTTTGTAGACATTCTCTGGGGTGGTTCTAGCTGAATGATAGAGCTTTCCTCAGTTTGTATGAGGCTCTAGGTTTTATTCCAAGCACTAGAGGAAAAAAAAATCTCTGGATTCTTAACACTGTAATGACCTGCTGCATTGATTAATATCTTCTGATTCCCTAATCAGAGGCAAAGAGCCAACCATGACTCCTGCTCATTTTCATCAGAATTTAAACATTTTATTACATCAATTTTTTTGGCTCTGGAGAACTCCAAGTTCAACCTCAAAAATATAATTTTTTTCTCCCTGATGGTTATGATATTTATTCTCATTGGATGCTCACATAGGCATTTTCCCTCAGTCTCTTCAAAAAAATCCACTAAATTAGGTCTAGATCACATTTGATTTTGTTTTTACCCATATGGCAAGGAAGTCTCTTGTGATTGATGAGTTTGGTTCACTTTTAGACAGAGAATTTTTTTTTTTTGGTACAAATTATGATTTTGTTTCTGTTTTGTGAGAGTTACTTTCTTTCTGAAACTGTGTGTATTTTCACCCACATTGATTTTTGCTTTGAGTGTGCTTCTCTGTACTCTTCAACTCCACCTCAAACTTACCACTCTCATTACTCACTCTCTCTAGTAAAGGACTGCCCTGACACCTCTGTAGGTAGGAGATCTAAGGGTCTTAAGAGACCTTGCAGACTCTGGGAGCTCCCAGGGGTCCAGGTCATAAACACTGTTGGTCTTCTTATGAGGTTGCCATCCCCCTCAGCTCCTATAATCTTTCCCCTAACTTTAAGAGAGGGGATAATGGAGGAAGGCAACAATTTTGGACATAAATAACCAGTGCCTGACAAATTCAGAGGTGGATGCTCTCAGCCATCCATTGGACTGAGCACAGAGTTCCCAATGGAGAAGCTAGAGAAAGGACCCAAGGAACTGAAGGGGTCTGCAGCCCCATAGGAGGAACAACAGTATGAACCAACCAGTACCCCCAGAGCTCCCAGGGACTAAACCACCAACCAAAGACAGACCCATGGCTCCAACTGCATATTCAGCAGAGGATGGCCTTGTTGGACATCAAAGGAGAGGCCCTTAATCCTGTGAAAGCTCCATGCCCCAGTGTAGGGGAATGCCAGGACCAGGAAGCAGGTGTGGGTGGGTTAGTGAGCAGGAGGAGGAGGGAGGGGATAGGGGTTTTTCGGCAGGGAAATCAGGAAAGAGGATAACATTTAAAATGTAAATACATAAAGTATCTAATAAAAACAAACAAAAAGAAATGCATTCTGAAAATAAAAAAAAAGAAAATAGGGACAGCTTAGATGCCCATCAACTGATCAATGGATAATGAAACTGTAGAACACATACACAATACATAGAACACATACACATACAATTCAGCTGTAAGAAAAGTAGAACTACTAATATCACAGAAAAATGATATGGCTGGAAATGATCATAATAAATTTGGTAAGAGAGAGAGAGAGAGAGAGAGAGAGAGAGAGAGAGAGAGAGAGAGAGAGATTGCAGTCTTTACTCGTCTGAGATAGCTCTCCCTTTTCCATTTGGATTACTTCTCCCTTTCCTTTTTACAAATCACCTTTGCCTTTTGATTTAGTTCTCTCTTATTATAGAATCGATAGCAAAGGATTGGATTTATCTTTCAGGAGTTGGCACCTTGCTTCATTATGTGTGTTTGCACGTTTGATACCCCCCTTTAGCGTAATTAACTTCTAAAGGAGAAAACACTAATCCGGGCTGGCAGCGGTGCTCTTGGAAGAGCTAAGCCTTTCCTGGTGTCTGTATTGGCTCCTGACTATGTTCCTTCCCAGACAGTGGACCCTAGGTGTTGTCCAGGAGAGAGATTCTGAATTGGTACCTCTGTATGTTATCTCTGTATGTTGCATTTACATTTTTAACTGTTTAGATAGGGCCTCAGTAGTTAGCCCAGGCTGATGTGGAACTTGTGATCCTCCTGCCTCAGCTTTCTGAGACTAGTAAGCTGATATTACAGTTCATTATCATTTCTAAAAGCATTGATTTGGGGGGATTTATCCCAGGGTCTTATACTTTGGCTCTTCATAGCATCTGCCAAGTCCCCTGACTAAGTCCAGGAAGTCATATAGAACATTTTACTTGTGTGTTCTGTCTCAAGCTTCCTTCTGCTCCTTTCTGCTCGAGGCTGCTTGTTTTCTTTCTAGTTTGGATATAGATCCAAGGGGAGAGAAATAGTTACAGCTTCATGTGCTTTATTGCAAGCGTAAGGGGCTCAAACCTCAAGAAATATTCTTAAATGACCAGGACCATGAAAATGGAAATTAATGGCATACTTCCAGGTTTTAGATTGGTCTTCATGGTTTATACTAGAATTTAAATATTCTTTTTTCTGCATCTTTGTCGGTATACATCTCAGTTTCTTTCCCTATTGCTGTGATCAAACACTTTAGCAAAATCAGTATGAGGATGAAGGGTTTATTCTGGCTCAGAGTTTCAGGGTACAGTCCACTGTGGCAGGGATGTTCATGTGGCAGGAGCTTGGAGAAGCTGGTTACCTCACACCCACAATCTAGTAGGAAGCAGGGGGTCACCAGTGCACACAACTGCTCAGCCCCCTTTGCCTTTCTCTACCATCGAGGCCAGGATCCCGGCCAGGGAACAGCACCACACATAGTAAGACTGGGGCTACTGTTCTATTTCCACAGTAAAATGAGTATCTAAGGTTGGTACAGCACATGATCATATGAACAAGCAAAGTGAGCCTCATACAATATCCTGAAAATCACAAGAAATCAAAAAGATTCTGAATCACACATCAAGGGATTTTGAAGACTGTAATTTAGAAGTGCTATTCTAATTACACCCTGTATTTAGAAAATTTAGAACATGATAGGAGTTTACACCATCAGGTAGACACACCTCTTACTGCTCATGCTGCCGTGAGCTTAGTTAGCACAAAGATGCAGTTCTTCCTGTATCCTTAGAACCTTATACAGTAAACACATGCAATTTTCTTGACTGATTGGTGGGCAGCAGGAAATACAAAGATACGCTTTTTTGTGATTTTTTTGCACATTGATCTATGTATTGGTTAGCTGCTACATTTCTAGGTTATTCAAATTCATTAGGAGGTAGAAAAATTGACTTGAACTTGGAGTCCGAGAGAGTCCAAGAAAGTGTGCTAGTAAATTCAAGATATAAATGGAGACCAGAGTGAATCAGTAGTGACTTGGAATTGGAAAGTGTTGGCGTGTTCTGAGTGTTGGGGATGACAATCAATGACATCAGTAGGAATTCCCTTAATGTCTCAGGAAGTAGAGACAGGGTGATCAGAAGCCCACAGTCATCTTTGGATCTACACAGTGAGCTTGAGGCTGGACTGGGATATTTGAGACCCATTTCTACATAAATAAAATTATTCAGCTCATGACAATGTCCATAATTCATTCAATGAATACTTATTGAATACCTTGCACAAGTGATCATTAATTTGATGCTCGGGCATAGTCTTTCTTGTCTGGGCTATTTTAAGTTGAACAGATCAATTCCTGAGCAGCATAACTGAGTTTGAACATGTGATTTCTCTCAATATTAAGATACCAATTTTATGCAAATATAATATGGCTTAAATAGTTTCTATAAAGAAACACACCTGTATAAATCAATACTAATGTACTGTTTTCTGTTACTATTCATATAGCCTCTGTTCCATCCTTAGCTCTGTTCTTGTATTTAAATGTCACTGTTATTCTGCTCATGTGGGGCTTATTCTCTGCTCCAAAGCCTCTGGTCATGCCTTCCAGGGGCTAAAGCTCTGACACTTTTCCTCTAACTGAGTCTTTTGAAGCTGTTGAACAGTGTCACCTTCTATTCCGTATGCCCTGTTCTTGTTTATTTGAATCGAGGAAGATTGCTTTATGCTCCATTTCTCTCCTCAAAGGCCAGAACAGGAAGGTGCACATCACAGTGTACACGGGGGTCAGTGTCCCGGATCCAGCCTTAATTATGCTTTTCCAATTACCAGTGAAACCTCCCCCAGTCTGCCAGGTATTTAGTTTTACTGATTAATTACTATCATCTGTTTAAGACTAATTTCCTTAGAAACTCCTCTTGCTGACTCTTAATTATGCTATCGTTAAGCCTGCCTCCTGTCAGAGAACTTACTTGGCCTTAGAGAAATTATACTTCTTTCTCAACAGATATTTAATTCTTTCAAGCCAACCTTAATAGACTTTAAAGCAAAGGTGATAAGTTGGGGCACAGAAAGCAAAGTGAAGGGTAGTTTGGGAGACAGGGTAATGTGGGGTGGGGATGGGGAGTGCTCCTCCTCTGTAATGGCGCCACAATCAAGCAGGCTTCTCTAATTCTTGAAACGATGTATGCAGTTGGGAAGAAACTGCAGAAGAGTGTGTAGGTAGAACCTGGGATTTATAGAGTTAAGTAGAAAAGTGAAAACATAACAATTTGGACAGATGAATATCTACAGAACTGCCCATCTGTGATTCCCCAATTCCTGGTGAGAAAGCATTTACCATGGGCAGCTGGCAGGTGCCGGTAGGAGAATCTATACACTTGAAGAAAAATGGGTTTCAGTAGACTTTACAATTCCTTGTTACTAAACCACCACTACAGCATGTTGAGGAGCAAATAGTTAGGTAGGGTTTGAAAGCAAAGTGACATTGTGTGGATTAATGAGACGAAGTCGCATTTAAAGGGAGAATGCATTTATAAAAGTAGCTATTGCTACAGAAGGTGATCTCCCTCTTAGCTCATACCCTATTCCAGTGCAACAAAACCAAATCAGCAGACATGGATGAGAGGCAGAGGCAGTTGCCCCTCTGGGCGCACTCTGCTCATCACCAAGTGTCTGGTTCTCTGTTGGGTTTGTGCACGTTGTCTTTTATTGCTTATGCACCAGTTTATTGCAGTGCTTATCTTACTGTGAGTTATTTTTATTTTTTCCTCCATTATGAAATGGTACAAAGATCTTGCCCTGATACAAACAAGGGGATCTTACCTATATTTTCCCTGACATTTTAGTGCCATTTCGCTTTCTTGAATTAGTATGAACTTTTTTTTTTTTTGTTTCAAGCAAGGATGCATTTTTACTAGTATACATTTTTTAATAAAGTACTAAATGATATTATCTAAAAATACACTTACATTTTAAAATTATTTGCCCTTTAAACATGAAGTTTGATTCACTGGCCTTGAATATGACTCAGTGACTCATTTCCAATTGAGCACAGCAAAGAAGATGCTGGTATCTAAGGTCAAAGAAAGGCTGTTTTGTGGTTCTTTTACCACTGCCCTTGCTCTGTGGATAGGCCAGTCACAGTCCAGTGAGAACACTCTGGTAGACCTGTAGAGGGAGATTCAGGAAGAAACCTGAGCCCTCCGAATCAGCACCAGCATTCCAGGAGAGGTATCCGCTTGGGAAGAGAACCATCAAGCTCCAGCTAAGCTTTGCTGCCTAGCGTCAGAGATCCTGTCAGGCATCAGCCAGAGCTCCTCAGCTCAGCAACCCTTAAACTCACATTGCCAGCAACTGGGGAAGAGAGAAAATGATTACTGTGTTAAGATGCTAAGTTTGGGGTGGTATTCAACAGCAATTTATGACTATTCAACACAGATTTTGATAAAGGGATGCTATCACAAGAAGCTAAAGATGCGGGCTTGGCATTGGACGTGAGTCAGATACTGAAATGCAGGAAGAAAATGTGATGGGCTTGCGAGCTCATTAGTTTTAAGTCAAGCAAGACAGAACTAAAACAATGCAGAGTCACAGGCATCTTAATCAGGAACTCACCCAAGTCTAAGTAGATGCATATATATGGCAGAGGGAGGATGATTCTAAGGAGTGCCCAAGCCAGGGTAAATAACAGCACAAGTTAATAAGCTGGTGGTCTCCACTACATTTCAACGCAATACATAGCATGTGTGAATGTGTTACTGTTTTTACTAAAGGTTGAAAATCATATATAATGTGTGCATTTAAGGAATGCTGTTTTAAGGCAAACTTTTAAAAATGGATCCTTTGGGAGGGAGAAATTCATAGTCCTCTCATGTCTATGGATCATGATTTGAAAATATCCGTAAGTCTACTGAAAACACTGAGAGAGACACAGAGAGTAGGGGGATGACTAAATGCTACCTGTGGAGTCTCAATGGGAACACCAATCTTACTTCTACATTTTGTCCTTTTTATTTATCGCTTAGATTCATTTTTATGTCTGTGTATTCATATGTATATATGCGTGTGTGTGTCTCTGTGTGTTCTATGTCATATGTATGAAGGTGCCTGCAGAGCCCTGAAGAGGGCATCAGCTTCCCTGGAACGGGCAGGAGTTCCAGGTTTGTGAACTGGCTTGGTAATTAGGAACAGAACTCAGGTGCTTTGAAACAGCAACAAGTGCTGTTAACTGCCGAGCCACCTCTCCAGCCCCACAGCTCTATTCCTATCTCCCCACAAAATGTCCTTATTGAATGATGACCCATAAGCTTCCCTATTTAAGTAAAAATGTAAAGTAGAATCATATCTAGAAATAACTTGTCACAGTTGGATGCAATGTTAAAGCTTTTAGTTCTCCTTCCAAAACTATAGATACATTGTGAGCATACACTTTAAGAGAAGAAAGCTGTGTCTGAGTAAGATGGCGTACTCAGAGCTGGTGTTGACAGTACTCCATCACAAGCTAATCAGGTGATGTAAAACAAACATTTGTTTTACAGCTATCAGCATGTATCATTCAGGTTAGGGAAGCAAAATACTGATATAAACTGGAAGTGCACTTGTGAGAACTAACATATGTGTATTAGTATGTATATGTGTATGTGTCTCTCCATGTGTTCTATGTCATATGTGTGAAGGTGCCCACTCTGGTCTATTGATGTAAATGAGGGATGAGGTATGGAATGGTTTATGGCAGATCACAGCTTACAGGTCAGGTCTCAGTAGCAACATGACTTTTCCTAACAACTATGTGTCTTGACAGTTGAATCTGGTCAAGTTTCACATTCCAAGTTCAGACTCCATTCTGAATGTTTTTTTTTTTTGTGTTTGTTTGTTTGTTTGTTTTTTTTGAGACAGGGTTTCTCTGTATAGCCTCAGGCTGTCCTGGAACTCACTCTGTAGACCAGGCTGGCCTCAAACTCAGAAATCCGCTTGCCTCTGCCTCCCAAGTGCTGGAATTAAAGGCGTGCACCACCACTGCCTGGCTCCATTCTGAATTTGCCATCTGCCTCAACTTGGATTCAGCTTTCCTTAAGATTCACAAATGCATGCCCATTTGCAGGATTTCCCCAACAATTCAAGCTTGTTTATAAGTGTAGAAACCATGGTTGATTTATGGCTTTCCCTCTAAGATTCTCATTGTGCAGCTACTGTCATGGATGCTTCCTTCAGCTTGATTCATCCCACGAGGTAGCCTGACATAGTTCTGGCGATAGAAGTTCCCTGACTACTTCCTTATGTGGAAACTGTATTAATAGGGACCACCTTCTATGATATGTCAATTGTCAAACTCCTTACAAACGATAACACAATTTCTCTTGCCCATCACTTTTGTTTTCTCCTCCCTCAGGTATAGTCTTTCTAGTGTGTACCCTTTGATCTTGAAACCCAGTGAGTCATATTCTGATGCTCTGAGACATGCAAGATTTACCTAATGATGACAAGGTGCCTTTCATAATCTGCCAAAATGTGTTGTTTGGCTTTTAAAATGGCAGGGTGGCCGTGTGTTAGGGAAAAAATATCCATTTGTTTTGGAGAGGATGAATTCCTAGAGAAAATGCTATGCTGTCAAAGTCAGCTTCACAGGGGATTCTGCTATGTCTAGAAGCTAATTCTTTCTTCCGTGCTATGGATAATAGATGTATTTAACTCAATATTCTGCTTACCAAATGTTCTTTTGTTTGTAGTATTTGATAACATTGAGTCCTTGAGATGTTGACATTGAAGCCATAATTCACTATCCTTGTGACTTTTCAATTTTTCTCTATAAATTACCTTTATGAAATTCATTTTCTTTGCTTGACCCTTAAAATATTGAGATTTCCCGGAGATCACTAGTTTTCTTTCTACACACATTTCTCCCCCATGCAAAGTGTCATCAGCTCTGTGCTCATGGAACTCCAACCTGCTCTGCCTGCACTGGTTCTCCTGTTTGTTTACTACTCCTATTTTTTTTTTTTTTTTTGCTTCAGCATGATAAACAGGAGAAGACTGGAGACCTAATTCTCTTCTGTAACTTCCTTGGTCCAGAAATGAGAAATTGAGAGTTAGCAATAGTGAAAATAGAACTTAATGAAAAAAGATGATAATACCAAGCTGCGTTCCAATCATTATCAGGGTTGAGCCTTAGGCCCAGCTCTTCCCCCATCTTGGATTGTCTCATTTCAGCAGCCAGCATGAATATGATGAGTTACCCACACATTTCATAGCTACACAGAGAGAAGGACTTTAGTGGAAATCCTACTTAAAGGAAAGAAAACTTGAACACCCATTCTGTCACATAGTCACATAGTCACTCTTCTGTTGCTTGTCTTCTTGGAGTTAGCCCGTGTGGTAGTTTAATAAGAATACTCCCATAGGTTCATATATTTGAGTGTTTAGTCATCAGAAAGTGGCGCTACTTAAAAAGGATCGGAAGGTGTGGCCTTGCTGGAGTAGGTGTGGCCTTGTTGGAAGAAGTGCGTCACTGAGAATGGGCTTTGAAATTTCAAAAGCCCGAGACAGGCCCAGTGGCTCTCCCTTCCTGCTGCCTGAAGGTCTGGGTGTGGAGCTTTCAGCTTCTTCTCCAGCCCCGTGTCTGCCTGGGCGCCACTTTGCTCCCTGCCATGATCACAATGGACTAAACCTCTGAAGCTGCAAGCCAGCCCCAATTCAATGCTTTCTTTGACAAGAGTTGCTGTGGCCATGGTATCTCTTCACAGCAGTAGAACATTGACTAGGACAGCTAGCTTAGAGTTTGCAATCCCTTTTTCATTCTACTTGGAGTTGGCAAAACACTTGAACTTTTAGTTTCAGAGAATGAGAGGAATCCCACTTTTCCTGCTTCCTAGTTAGTCAGCTAGCATTAGATTTTTTTCCCCACCAAGGGTTAAAAGTTTTATCTTTTTAAACATTCCAGTTCCACTTACAGAAACCATGTTTGTCCCCCCACCCCCCGCAACATTCATTTGTATGCTGTGTGTGCTCGACTATGTGTAAAGTCATAGCAGGTAGCATTCTTGTCTGCTTTTTGACCTTGCTTTTCTAATCTACAGTCAATCACAGGAAAATTTCCTCCACTTCCTAGTTCCTATTAGTCACCAGTCTCCCCTTCTCAATCGCACATGCAGGAAGTAGAGACTTATTGTTTCCCATTCTAATTTGAAAGCTGCTTTCCTTATTCCTGTATTCCCCACCGAAGACTGGAGTTCAGCGTGTTCCCAGTTCATCTCACAGGGCTTCGTTCAATACACACATCGGCTCTTCCTTATGCTAGCCACTGTGGTCGCTGCATAGAATACAAAGATGTATAAGTCACACTCTCTGTCCTCGAAAGAACCTCGTCATTCTGGAGGAGAGACAGGTGCAGAGACAGGAAATTATGTTACAGAATGATAAGTACCTCTGGAAAGGAAAGCACCGGGGAAAGCTATCCATGGAGGAGAAATTAATTCTGCGAGGAGTAGGGAGAGCCCCTTCCAAAGGACTTCAGTACCTGAGTTATTCCCCGAACGATGAGTACATTAAGTAACCTCTTGTCCTGAGTTTTGTTCCAATTAACGTGCAGATACGGAAAAGGTAACATGTCTTTCCCCCCCTTCATGGGAGACATTATAGATGATTAGAAGTCAGACCATAATGCATGTTCTGATGGATATAGTTCCTTTGTGCAGCTAATCCTTAAAGTCAGATTAATTTATAATTCCCAATTTAATATGACCCTGAAACCACACTGGAGCATTTCCATTCCTCACCTTGCACATGAGGGTTTTCTCCTGCCATGCATCATTTCTTACATGCCTTCTTTCTTCTCTCCCACAGCAGTGTTGTCATGGCTGGGATCACAGGCCCCCTCCCCACACCAGCATGCTCATGCCAGAAGCCCTGGTACTTTTCAGAGAAAGGGAGTTACATTAATTTATCTGGCCTTGAGGTAAGATTAACCTATATTGCTGGGTGTGGTGGTGCATGCCTTTAATCCCAGCACTCAGGAGGCAGAGGCAGGCGAATTTCTGAGTTCGAGGTCAGCCTGGTCTATAGAGTGAGTTCCAGGACAGCCAGGGCTATACAGAGAAACCCTGTCTCGAAAAACAAAAAACAAAAAACAAAAAACAAAAAACAAAAAAAAAGAAAAAAAAAGATTAACCTATATTATAGGTGTGGTCCCAAAGTCACCATAGGGGTGCATAAATGTAGAAATGTATGGTGGAGGCATGTCAGAAGTATAAGTATTATAAGTATAGGAGTGACAGAACATGCTCTCGTTGACCTTGAAGACAGAGGAAAGGGTTAGGAATCAAAGAAAAATGGTTGTCTCTAGAGGATGATGGACTCTACCTAGAGGCTCCAGAGAGAACACAGTGCTGTTAAAACCTTAATTTTAGCCAAATGAGACCCACTTGGCTCTTGGTCCTCCAAGAATGTCAAGCAATAACTTAGCGTTAGAAGTAGTTCAGTTTGTGGTTAATTCTTTGCAGCAGCAGTAGGAAATGAATGGAGCTGTTAAATCTGTCTTCAACTAGATAATTGCCTATAATTCATGTTATAGTTTGCCTGTAATTCATGCCCCCCCCAAGGTCTCAAGGAACTTCCCCATGTTTTGTATGGTTTGAGCACCCATTTCATCTTTCCATGTTCTAATATGGTTATCTATGTCTCTTTGTTATACATAGAACTTTTGCCCAATTTCTATTCAACAACAAAAATTACTCAGCATTACACATTTTACACACGCACACACACACACACACACATACACACACACACACACACACACACACACACACACACATGAGCTTCTTCCAAATTTTGAAAATTGACCTTAATCTCAATTTTGTTTACCTTAGTTCTTGCCCCCTCGGATAATTTTTGTGCTAGTCATCTAATTATGTTTTATTTAAATCTTATTAATTGAAACATAAGATGGTATATTAGAAGAATCTGTTATGGTTCCAAATATCAACCCAGGGCTCCAGGAATATGAAGCAAGCTTTCTAACAGCTGAGCTAAATCATTATCTCCTAGAAGCATTTTTTTGAATAGAAGTATGATTGTGTGAGTAAGAGGGTTTAAGTTACTCTTAGGCTATTGAAAAAAATGTTAGTGCCTTGTAATGAAATGATAGAGAGTCACATATGTGATGGGAAGTGGACATAGGATAGTCAATGGTTATGTGAGTGTACAAACTAACAATGTGGTTTCCAGTTTTGTTGTTTCAGTTACTCTTCTCCGAGCCATTTCTTACCATTCTCTAATCCCCAATGTTAAGATATGCCCATATGGCCTGCAACCCTAAAAGTGGAACAACAATATGAACTAACCAGCACCCCTAGAGCTCGTGTCTCTAGCTGCATATGTAGCAGAAGATGGCCTAGTTGACCATCATTGGGAAAAGAGGCCCCTTGGTCTTGCAAACTTTATATGCCCCAGTACAGGGTAACACCAGGGCCAAGAAATGGGAATGGGTGGGTAGGGTAGCAGGGTGGGGGGCTATAGGGAACTTTCGGGATAGCATTTGAAATGTAAATAAAGAAAATATAATAATAATAATAATAATAATAATAATAATAATAATATGTGCCCATATGACTTGGTAATTGAGACATACCCATTAGGATGTGAAGTGTTCTTGATGAAAAGCTATGAAAAAAGGGTAGGTAAAGTTCAAATGATGGCAAAATAGTGGAAAATAAATCCTGAAATGTTAAGAACATAGATTCTAGTATCTATACAGCTTTGATGAAACATCCATAGTCAAATTATTCAAGATGTTGGCTCTACAAAGCTCTTCATAATAACATGCCTTCCCAGTGCATTTTCTCCATGCAATACCATGTTTCTTCATAACATCTGAGCAGAAAATAGCTCCCAAGAGTATCCTGGCTGAAAAACAACAACAACAACAACAACAACAAAAACAAAAACAAAAACAGAATCTGGGTTAGAGTGACCCTTCAAGGCAAAGTTCACTGACATGTAAACTTACTGTAGTCCGCATCGATTTTCTGCCATTGTATCATAGAAGGCATCCAAAATACAATCTTCTCCTTTCTGGCCTATGCTATAGCAGCCTCTTTAGTTAGTTAGTCCAATGTTTGACTTGCCAGATTTTTTTCATTCTTGGTATCTCATGTTCTAAAAAATAATGTCGAGTGTTGGAACTCTCTGGAGTTAATGCTCTGTTAAAATACCAAAGAATAATATAATACCATACATGGTAATTATGGCTTTTAAAAGATCCATTATATATTTTAAAAGTGTGACTAAAATACAGAAAGGAGACCTAATAATTTTCTACCCGTGGTAGGACTTGAATATCTGCGGGTGGGAGAGCTATAGGCATGCTACAACTGAAGAAAGAATCCACTGAGAATCAATGACAAGTGAGAGGATGAACCAGACAGCCCTGAAACTCCCAAAGGACAGAGTGATTATACTCCATACTGCCAGAGTCAAAGAGAAATGCCGTGGGCATTTTAAACAACACAGCAATAATGTTAAGAATATTGTTAATTATATTAATAATTATAAGGATAATATTAAGAAATAGTCCCAGTCAATTTAACCAATGGCAAGGGAGAAAACAACACAGGTCCTATCCAGAAGGATGACTATTTCAAGAGTGACAATTAGATTTGCTTATGTTGGGATGCATAACAATGTTCTACACAGTCTTAGGCATTTCCTGATGTCTCAGACAGATTTTATAGATTTCATAATCGAAGCATGACTCATGCCAAAACTTGTAAGTGGGGATCATTAATAAGTTCTGAGCTCAGATCCTCCAGCTCCATAGTCACATTATAACTTTTAATGATTAGACTACACTGCCTTGACCGAAGCCTTTGACCAATGTTCTCTCCAACAGATGTTGCCTCATTGTAAGAATGGACTGGTACATTGAGATCCCTGCCACTGGGTGAGAACCACAGTGGAAGAAACACTGAAGATTAAAGATTCCTTTACTGTAACAAAATAACAATAGCAGCAAACAAGAAGACCATGGGTATTTTCAACACAGTTGAGAGGAACAGTAAGTTTCTAGTGTTTCCAAAGGTTTCTAAGAAACACAGTGAGTAGAAGTTGGGGCTTGAGGAAGATGAATTCTTGCAGCAGGACTCAGAGCCAGAGCACCTCAGGACTTGGTGATAGAATGTCAGTGGAGAGCAGAGGTCTGAAGGGGAGAGCCACGCCCAAACTGTAGAAAGCAACAACAATAATTAGCATAAGTAATTTTGATTTTTTTTTTTTAAATCTTATTAACAGTGATGATAATGTTGGGTTTCGTGTTCTTGGTATGCATCTTCCTTTCGCATGGAACTGGGGGCTGCTGAGCCTGAGCTCTGGATTTCTCCAGGGTTCTACATAAGGGACTATTCTTACTTGTGGGCCGTGGTGGGGAGAAGCCTGCAGAGTTTGCAGCCACTGCTGTTCAGCTTTGTGACTGTGGAAGACAGGTTGGCATGTGCTCCTCCTGCTTTGGGTATCTCAGAATTCTCTTGAGTTGATAAGGACTTTCCAATCAGCCGCTTTCATTATCTCCTGCCTGCTTTAACTTCAGACATATTCACATTCATCAGTCTTGTCTTATCTGAACAATGGGCAGGGACCAGGACCAGGCACAATGGAACAGGTAATATGCCTCGTCTTTAATTATGTTCCTACTCGAGAAGTCCTAGGAAGAACACTTTGAAAGTTATAAGCCAACAGGAACTGCCTCACATCTGTTTCTGACTTATTGATAGGGACTGGTTCTGTCACTGGGTAATTTTCAAGTGTCCTTGAAATGTTCCTTTTGTAGTAGCATAGTCAGAATTTTTTGAAAAACAAAACAAAACAAAACAAAACAAAACAATTGCTCTCACTTGGAAACTTGGGTCAGAGAAATAGAAGGAACAAGCCCTGTTTGGTATGACTAGAGCTTGCTAAACACCGTCTGTATGCCACTTCTGTCCAAAGTTTAGAGAGCACAGAGGAGGGAATTCTGTTTTCTGTAGTTCACAGTGAAGAGCTGGGGGCGGGCATATCAGCAGATGGATACAAGTCAGCTTAGGGAGAACCGTAGAGCGGGCATTTTAGAGTAGCAGAGGGAGATGTGGTCAACCCTACTTCAGGATGTACTGACAAGGTTTCCCACAAGAAGGGCTGCCTGTGTTGCTCTCCTCAGCTTCTAACCCTGTCACCTATCAGAGGTTCATTTCCTTGGCTATACTTTAGAATTTTCTAGGAGGCTCTGAAAAAACAAAAACAAAAACAAAAACAAAAACCAGGCTGTGTCTCAGAACAACTAACTCATACTCCTTGAAGGTAGGAGGCAGACATTCCTGTTTTTGTTTTATTTTGAAGTTCTTTGCATGATTCCAATATTTAATCAGGGTTGACTACTATGATCTAGAGAAGCAATTCAGCAAACTTAGAACTAGGAGAAAGAAGGACCACAGTAGGTCTCAGAGACCCCTGTGCTATATTCTGAGTGGAATGGCAGGAGACAAGGAGGGATAGAGTTCAGTAGAAGACATTGGCTCTACTTGACCGGGTCCAAATTGTAGGGATGTCACAGGTCTTTACTAATACAATAAACTGGGGAGGAAGAGTCATGGGTTATGAGTAGAGATTCAGCTGAAAGTCGATGAACCTTAAATAAGCTTTGTACCTGAAAAATCTTGGGAAATTTCAAGTTTTGTCTTTTGTTTTCCAGCTACCCCAATCTAGCCTCAGACTTGCTATAAAGCAAGGGCTATCCTCAGATCCCTGACTCCCTTAGCTCAGTCAAGGGTCTGGTGTGTGTCTCTATGCTCGGGGAAAGCTTTCATCTCTTAAAGCGGAGAGCACAGAGCAGGGAAGAGCACACGCTGAGATGTCAGCTTCCTTATTATGGAGAGTTTGTGTGAGTGCATTATCATACCCTGCAAATCTATCTAAGGGTTTTAAGATTTTGTTTTTTTGGTTTTTTTTTGTTGTTGTTGTTTGTTTTTTTCACTTAAAATTGAGTGAAGATGGGACCAGAAAGATGACTCAGAGGGTAAAAGTGGTAGCTAGGAATGACAGATGACTGGAGTTTGAGCCTCAGAATCTATGTAAAAATCTGTTCCTGTCTAAAAGAACTGCAGGAACAAAAGTGCTGAAGAGGCTGAGAGAAAGTTTTAGTGACCAGCCCGAATTGGGATCCATCTCAAGGGGAGGCTCCAAGACCTGACACTCTTACTGATTCTATGGTGTGCTTACAGAAAGGAACCTAGCATGGCTGCCCTCGAGAGGCCCAACAAGCAGCTGAAAGAGTCAGACAGATACTTACACCCACCCAATGGACTGAAGTCAGAGATCCCTGTGGTTGAATTAGGGATAAGCTAGGAGAAGCTGAGGAGGAGGGCAACCTCATAGGAAGACCAGCAGTCTAAACTAACCTGGACCCTAGAGTTCTCTCAGACACTGAACCACAAACCAGACAGCATGAACTAGCTGATATGAAGCCCCCAACATGTATAAGCAGAGGACTGCCTGATCTGGCCTCAGTGAGAGAAGAGGCACCTAACCCTCGAGAGACTTGAGGCCCCAGGGAGTGGGGAGGTCTGGTGGGATAAGGGGTGAGGAAATCCTCTTGGAGCCGGGAGAGGAGGAGTGGGATGGAGAACAGTCAGAGGGCAGTGTAGAAGGGGGATGACAACTGGACTTTAAAAACTATAATAAAAACAATCTTGATGATGTGTCATGCGCCTGCAATCCCAGTGTTCCTATGAAAAGGTGGGAGACAGAGATATGATAATTACCTGAAGCCTCAAGAGCCATTTGATGGATCATGTGGAATGGCAGGAACTAGGGACTCTGCCTCAACAAAGTGGAGGTGGGTACCAGTGGCCAGACCTTGTTCTCTCACCTCCATGTGGTGTCATGTCGTGAGTGCCACATCCCCAAATAAAAACTAAATTAAAAGTCAAGTGAAAATGAGCCACCCAGACATCACATAGTTTAATTGAGCATCTTAATTGAAGGACATAGTAACAATATTGGCTATGTTATATTTTAGCATGCCTGCTTTTATCAATATTTAGTATATATTATCCTATTTAACTATTCCTATTATCATGACGAGGTCTCAAATCTGACATTCTCACATAGACCAACATGAAGGCAGAACACCAATGTACATTAAAAAAAAATAGATGATGTGTAGAGAAGTTAAATACATTGCCTGGAACCACACATAGCATGAGGATTGATGTAAAAGGCTGCTTGATTTGATTCTTAATTGTTCCCTATCTCCTGGGAAAGACAGAGGCTTGGTGTAATTGGAAAATAAATATAGGTCTGGGGGCTAGAGTGTAAGAATTCCACGTCAGATTGAACTGCTCTGTGACCTAAGGTTAGTTACTTACCCTTCCTGGACTTTGGTGTTTTGTTAAAGTGACCAGACATGAGACTGTGATGGTGTTTACTCTTGTAATGATTTTCAATGAAGGTACATGTTTAACATAATCGTAGAGGGCTAGGAAGGTGGCTCGGAAAGTAAAGGTACTTATTAAAGTCTGATCCCTGCAATCCAAGGGGTAGATGACCAGCTCCCAAATGCTGTCCTCTGACTCCACGTGCACACCACAGAACATGTGCACCTCCAAATAAGAAATAAAGAAGAAATAAGAAAAAATTCTTTAAGTCTTGCACACATGCCATTCTTTTGTAAAGATAAAGTTATGTGCATACATACATTTATTATGTATCTATGTATCTATATATCTATGTATCTATCTATGCATCTATGTATCTATCTATGTATCTATGTATCTATCTATGTATGCATGTATCTATCTATCTATCTATCTATCTATCTATCTATCTATCTATCTATCTATCTATCTATCTATCTATCTATCTATGCATGTATCTATCTATGTATGCATGTATGTATGTATGTATGTATGTATGTATGTATGTATCTATCTATCTATCTATCTATCTATCTATCTATCTATCTATCCATCATTCTATCATCTATTTATTTATAACTTTATTTGAATTCACTCTGCTTACAGGTAAAATGTTATAGAAAAATTTATTTTTTAACCAGGAATATGACCCTTCTTCCTATATTCCTAGTGGTTGGGAGACCGTCTCTGAAAGGCAGGTTCAGCTTGGTCCTGCAGGTTCTGTTTACCAGGTTTGTGGTGGCTGATCAGATTTTTGTTTTCCTTGGTTTTCTTAACACTGCCCTGTGTCTTTCAGAGGATGCCCCACATGGCTCATTCCCTGATCCCTCTTGATCTACTTGGATCTTCTCAGCTCTTGCTCTGAAGCAGGAAGGTTCTAAAACAAGCAGATTGGTCCCCTTGGGAAATTAATCAGGCAGAGAAGGCAGTTCTGAGTCTAACAGGTACATTAAGGGGAGTTCTGAGGCTTGTCTAGCTTGACAGGAAATTGCCTGGGGGAGTCTAAGAAACCCAGACAGGCCTGGCTCCTACAGACACTGAAGTCTGGAGTTGCTTAGCCTCTTTAATATTGTTAGAACAGAGAGAAACTTCAGAGGTAGAAGATGCAATCTGTTTGGAACAGGATTCTGATCAGCGCAGAGAGAACAGAGCAGCCGGACACCGCAAAGTCTCCAGTTGCTCCTGTTCATCTTGAAGAACCCTTCATGGTCCTTGATCTCAGCTGTTTCTGAAAGCTAAATAGACCTAGGTGGCAGATATAGGTATAAGGCTGGATAGAACACAGCATCAACGGCATGTGGTGTTCCTGCCTCGGGGAGGCAGAAGGAGACTAGAGAGTGGGCGCTGTTCTGGAAGTAGGGAAGCTGGGTTGCATAGGAGAGACGCTTACTGGTGTTTCCTTTCTTCTGTGCAGTCACCTGCTCCCTGGGTTTCATGCTGTGGTCTTTGTTTCTAATTAGCCTTTCACCATCTTTCTTCTGGACCAGTGCCTCAGACCCTAGACTGTCCAGTAGCCTCTCCTGGGTCCTTCCTATGTCATTCCAGTCACCTCACCATGAAGTGGATGCTTTGTCAGATTCCAAGCTGATGACCAGAATCCTCCATAGATTTCAGGACACAATTCACTTTCTCAGTGTGACATCAAAAATCGCAGTGTCTGATTTTCATCTTCTTTACTCCCAAGGAAGGGATGGGTCTTATTAATGCAGTTTCTACTTGGACTGACCACAGGTCTGCCCTTCTGTGGGGAGCTAGAAGACAAAGGAAAGGGCTTTGAGACAGAATGGAGACTCCTTGTGATCTTACCTCTCCAGTATGCAGCTCTCCACTGGCAATGGATCCCAATGTCAAATCCTAAGGCAACCTAAAAATCTAAGACCCCCAAATTCTATACTTTCTCACTGTGTAGTATGCTTATCCCAAACAGGCAAGGATTTCCCACAATCTACACCTTTAAAACAAACAATAGAAGTATCAAATACAAATTTTCAAATGACTACACTTGTGTCCCATAAGGCCAACCAGAAGTAACCTGATTTCTCCTTTCCTTCAGAGTCACTGCAGGTAGAAAAAAAAAATATCTGTGGGTGTTAAGGTTGTATTACCCCAACAGGAATATTGGCTAAAGTGCTTCTGTGTAGGCAAATTAAGCCCAGATTCTGTATTATCTGTCTCATACAGATGCGATTGACTTCCTGCTTGCTTCAGTAACCAGAAGGAGATTTACACTAAGGCAGACTGAGTGGGTCCTTTCTGAGTCTGAGAAGAACCCTAGTGATGTGCTACATGGGTCCTTGGGTTTGTGAAGGTGGCACAGTGTGACGTGTTGAGTGTTAGTATAGCAGTTGTGGCAGATATTACTTATGGCAGATAGCCCTTCCCACTCTGGCTTTCCTTCTATTATACTACTTTGACTTCAGGAAAGACCAGAGTGGGTATTCTGAGGACTCAGCTAAGGGGAAGTTGACTTGATGCATTTAATGAGTCCCTGCAGCTAACTCCATGTAACATCATGAATTCTTATTTTCCCTTCTGTTGCTGTGATAGAACGCTCTGGCCCCAACAACTTAAGGAGAAGGGTTTATTTTGTCTCAGAGTTCCTGAGGGATAAAGTGCATTGTGGCAAGGCAGGCATGGTGACAGGTATAGGAGGCTAACTTGTCATATTGCATCATCTCAGGAAGCAGAAAGAGAACAGGAAGTGGAGCTAAGTTATACAACTTCAAGGTCCACCCTCTAGTGACATACTTCCTTCAGCAAGTCTCTACCTCACAAAGACTCCATAATCTTCCAAATGGTGTCATCAGATAAGAGTCAGGTGTTCAACACATGCCTATGAGGAAGGTTTTGAATATAAGCCACAATTCTCTGTCCTTAGTACCCACAGAGTCATGGCATTCTCAGGATGCAAAACTCATTTAGTTCAACTTCAAAAATCTTCATAGTTTTTAACAATTCAAGCACTGTTAAGAAGTCCAAAGTCTAAATCTTCTGAGACGTGAGGCAATTTCTTAACTACGACCCACTTCCTATAAAATAAGAGCTCGAGTCTCTAGCTGCAGAAGATGGCCTAATCGGCCATCATTGGGAAGAGAGGCCCCTTGGTCTTGTAAACTTTATATGACCCAGGACAGGGGAAGGCCAGGGCCAAGTAATGGGAGTGGGTGGGTAGGGGAGCAGGGGCGGGGCGGGGGGTATAGGGAACTTTCGGGATAGCATTTGAAATGTAAATAAAGAAAATTAAAAAAAAAAGACAAAGTATATATTTCTAGTATACTATGTATGACATAGAATATACATTCTCATTGCAAAAGGAAGAAATATAAGGACCAAAGCAAGATTGAGCGTAGGGAGGGGAAACCAAAATTCTGTAACTCGGTGTCTGGCATCTGGGGATCCTGATGAAATTATAACAAAGGATTTGGGCATCACCTCCATCCTTCCTACTCCTACTTGTTGCCTGCAACAAATCAATCAATCAATCTCTCTCTCTCTCTCTCTCTCTCTCTCTCATTGGAAAACAAACAGGTATTAAAAACAAAGAACTGAAAAGAAATTACAAGAAAAAAAATATATACACACACATTGGCACACACTGAAATCCCATAAAGACATTAAATTAAAAAAAACCATAATATGTATACAAAAGACTTGCAGGTAAAAACCAACCAACCAACCAACCAACCAACCAACCAACCAACCAACCAACCAACAAGCAAAAACTAAGCACAAAAACATGCCCTGACAAAGCGTTATGAGATAACAAAATAAAACAAAATGAAGAAACCCTCTCCAAAGTGCCATTAAGTTTGTTCTGTGTTGGCCCTCTGCTGCTGGGCATGGTGCCTCCCCTTAAGTGTAGTTTATATACCCAGGGAGACTTGGTTGGAGAAAACTACTTTTCCATTTGTGAGTGGTTATCAATTGGAGGTAACTTTTGGATTAGGGATGCAGGATCCACTTCCACTCCCAGTGCTGGGACCCCACCTGGCTTAGACCTGTGCAGCTCCTGCTCAAGCTGCCACAGTCTAGTCATTAGTCTTGTTGTGTCTAGAAGGCCTTGTTTCCTTGCTGTCTTCCATCCTCACTGCCACTGAACATCTTTCTGCCTCCTCTTCCTCATAGCTCCCCCAGCACTGAGAGGAGGGGTTGGAAGGAGACATCCCATTGAGGATAGAGTGCTCTGTGCACATTAGCCTGTTGTTGGTTACTGTGTTCATTTCTGTCTACTGCAGGAGAAAGTTTCTCTGATGATACGTGATCTTTTGAATTTAGACTCATGCAAGTTCTTGACATGCAGGATGAGTATAGTCATATATATATACATAAGACTATATTGTTTTTGCCAGAACATAGCCTGAGTAATAACCTCTAGCCTAGTTTCTCATAGGGTGGGCAATGTTTCGACCTAGGAAATAGAAAGGACAGTGTGACACTGAAAACTATTCATGGTAGTTTTGAGTCTTCTATCCTCTAGTTATGAACACTGAATTATTTATTTATTTGTTTTTTTTTTTTTTTTTTTAAATTGTGCTAGCCGGGCATGGTGGCGCACGCCTTTAATCCCAGCACTTGGGAGGCAGAGGCAGGCTGATTTCTGGGTTCGAGGCCAGCCTGATCTACAGAGTGAGTTCTAGGACAGCCAAGGATACACAGAGAAACCCTGTTTTGAAAACAAACAAACAAACAAACAAACAAAAAATAGTGTTAGGGACTCAAACCAAGGCCATAAAGATGCTATCTGTATATTGTACCAACTGAACTACATTCCCAAAAAGGCCAATAAATTTAGTCTGTCTGTCTGTCTGTCTCTCTCTCTCTCTGTATGTAGGTGGATGCATATGAGTGTGGGTGTGCCTGTACGTGTATGTGTTGGGGGAGGGACATACGACCCTGTATGTGCAGGTGTGTTTGCCTGCCAGAGGTCAACTTTTGATGTTTCCCCTCTATCCTTTTCAGTCTTTTTCTTTTTTTCTTTTTTTGGGACATAGTGTCTCTCCCCAGAAGCTGAACCTGGCTGCTTTGGCAAGACTGGCTGGTGGGTGAGCTTCGGGAACCAACGTTTCTCTTCTCCCTAGCTCTAGGATCACAGGTTCATGTTGCCATGCCTGCTTTTATGTGAGTGTTAGGGATCCCAACTCAGGTCCTGGGGCTTGCACAGGAAGCTCTTTATTCACTGAGCCATTTCCCAGTCCTTCAATCTTCTTTCTAGCAAATAGCTTCTCTGGGGCACAGAGCAATTTTCTACTCTGTTGTGCCTCACTACTTTCAATGTAAAGGGATTGTTTCCCTTTTAATTTTTAGATATTTGAAGGACAGAGAACAAGTTTTACCCTGTTCTATACTGCTTTACAATGCTTCTAATTTTTAAAAAATAAATACATTTCCTTATATCTTAAACCTGCCAAGAATATATAAAGTACTTTAAACTTCTTTTGCATGTATGCAAGCAACCAGGGCTTTGATGTGCTATTAGGACAGAAAAATAGTTAATAATTAATTCATTCATATCTTAGGGTATGGTAAGATCCTATTAGACACAGCATTTCAAATGCAAATGAAATACTTGTAAAAGATGCTGTTCACACTGAAATATATGTAGATTAAAGATTATCATGGGTGATGGACCTAAGAAAGGGACAGCAGCAGCATATCATGGCACAGAGAAACATGGTCTATATAACTGACTCTCCTCAGTGACAACCTGGAATTATTTGAGAAGACATTCTGACAATTGGAGATTATCTACCTTATGATGACATGCGATAATATCTGTTTTAGAGTGTCTTAAGTTAATTACTGTGGGAGGATCTAGTCCACTGTGAGAACAATCGTTCTCTAGGCAATGGGTACTGAACTAAGAGGGAAGAATGGAGCAGAATACAATTATCCATTCACGCACCCATCCATCCATCCATCCATCCATCTATCCATCCATCCATCTATCCATCAGGCAAGTATGCAAGCAAGCAGGCAGGTAAGCATGCATGCAGAAAGGCAAATGTATAGTCACTTTTCTCTGTTCTGAACTCTGGATGTAGTATGGACAGTGGTCCTTGAATTGACTTCCCAACAGTGATGGGCTATAACCTGGAATAGTAAGCATAAAGGAATACCTTTCTCTCCGAATTTGTTTGTTGTCAGAGTATTTTACCATAAGAACAGGAATTTGATTGGAACAGTACGGTAGCTAGAGAGGGCTGGTCCAGGGTAGCTTTGTGGTTACCTGCCAGTAGCAGACAGAAGGAGAGAGATTGGGCCAAGAGGCAGGGACAGCATGTAATCCTCAGGATGGCCTATGTTAGCTGGCTATGCCTTCTGTCCCAAAGGTGCCACCAGCTGGGGACCAAGTGCTCAAGTCTATGGGAAAGCATATTCAAGCCATAGCAGAGTTGAGGTAGAACACTGTAACAGCACCCTGGAGAGCTTGGGGGGGGGGGTAGGCAATAGTTCAAAGTCAGTACTTACTGGTTCTAACTTTAGTTTTGCTGGTTGATAGTAGCCAAGACTTGCCTCACAGCAGGGGGATAACATGGAGCCTACCTGAGCTGGGTGAACACTAAGACAGAAGAGCAATGTCTGGAATCGGACCTAGAACACAGAAAGCACTTAGTTAATTTGCTGTACATTTTCTGCTCTTACGTTTCTTTTCCCCTCTTCATCTTCATTTAATAAAAGTCATTGGCTTTTAGATATTGGTAAGACAAATGTAGTCAATTTAATTAGTTGGGTGAATTAAAATGAATATTTTTAGAGGCCATTAAAAATTAAACAATTTAGCATATTCTTCTAATGAATTTTTCCTATTATGAGTGTTATTAAGTAATTATATCTATGCTAATTGTTAGTTTGGGGGATGATTTATATGTATTGTAGTTAGGATTTCTAGTGCTATGATAAAACACCATGATAATAAGCAACTTGGTGAAGGATTTCTTTTCCTTTCCTTTCCTTTCCTTTCCTTTCCTTTCCTTTCCTTTCCTTTCCTTNTTTCCTTTCCTTTCCTTTCCTTTCCTTTCCTTTCCTTTCCTTTCCTTTCCTTTCCTTTCCTTTCCTTTCCTTTCCTTTCCTTTCCTTTCCTTTCCTCATCTCAGTCTAGCACTGAAGGAAGCCAGGGAAGGAACTCAGGCAGGGCAGGGACCTGGAGACAGGAGCTGACACAGAGGCTATGGAGGGGCTGCTGGATCCCCATGGCTTGCTCAGTCAGCATCCTTATAGAACCCCGGACTGCTAGCCTAGCAATGTCACCACATGCAGTAAGCTTAGACATCCCACATCAATCAGCAACACTACAGGCTTTCTCATAGGCAATGGGGAACATTTTTCTCAACTGATGCTCCCTCTTCCAAAATGACTCTAGCTTGTTAAGATGACATAAAACTATGCTGCACAATCCTATATAATTAAAATTTTCAAAGCTTAATTTTTAGACATAGCTAAATCCTTTTATTTATTTGCATGTTTTCCTATGTATATTTTTATTTTTATTTTTTTGCCTCTTACAACTACATACATCTTAAAATTAGAACCTGAAATAATTTAGTGAAATGCGAAGATGCTCTATTGTTCTGCTTGGTCTTTGCATCATAATCTTTCGCATCTCGGTGCTCAGTCCAAGAGCAGAGGTAAACAATTGCTTTCTGCATTATCATATCCCTTTTGTTGATGTACTGTGAACACTTAGAATAATTCATATAAACTCTACGTTTTATCAAGGGTTGTTCTCTACAGATTATAATGACAGGAAGTGTGCCTTAATACTTACATGTGCCTTAGCACAGTGGCTTCCCAGGCTACATTGGAGCCACCTGGTGTGGTTATTAAAAAGCCCTGGCTGGGGCCCTGGCTTAGGTGGTCTAACATAGATGTTCTAAAGTGAGTCCCCCCATTTTTTGTAAGCTCATCTAGATAATTTTTCTGAACAATTTGATTTGAAAAATCACTGGCCCACAGCATAAAATACTGCCTTGCATTTAGTGAGGGTTTGAGTATGTATGGTTCTTTTTTTATTTATTCCCTGGGCACTCCACCCATTCTACCTGCCTTGCATCGCAAAGGAGAGCTGCATAAACGACCAAATGTGTTTTTTTTTTTTTTTTCTTTTCTCTGGGCTTTGCCATGCTTCACCAACCACCTGACAGAATCCAATTCAAATGCATTCTCTTTTGTTTCATGGTGCATAATGACAGCCCAATAACCCAGACTCTCTATTGCCCTTTCAAAGCTACTCGGAAAGTCAAACAGTATTTTTTAAAAAATGCATTAGTATTTCAAGGCACAAAATGACCCTGTGGACCGTCGCAGCGCAGGTTGGATGTGGCTGGAAAGAGTGATGTGTGGCAACTGTCTACTTCCCATTGAATCTATCAAAACAGTATCCTTCATCCCAGTCTGCTACTATTTTCAGATTTTCGCCTTTAAAAATGTATTCTAAGTGATGTGTTTGTTCCAGAAAGCCCTCACCTCGCTGATTGCTTGGTGCTGTCTGGCATTCTCCGCACGTTCCTTCACAGTAGCGTCCTCCAGGTTATACTGCAGCCGCCATCTATTCTCCGTACGTGGCCAACGAAGGGGAACGGTGACAGAGCACCCCAATTGTCAGGTGGATGCTGCAGCATCGACTTGTTCAGACTCATGCTCATATTTTTCTCCGACTGACTGTTTTGCAACGTGAAGTCTAATAAACATTGGGACAGAGAGGGAGCTTTTCAGCTACCTGTGGTTAGCTTTCTAAAGCTGTGTAGAAACAGGGTCCCAGCACCCTTTTCACAGGGCAGGAGTAGGTTCACTGGTGGTCAGGAGTCAAAAAGAAAAGAGAAAGGAATTGCAACAGGATAGGCAAAAAGAAAAAAAAAAGTGGGAGATGAGTTTATAATCAAAATATGTTATATGAAAATTTAAAAGAATTAATGAAATATTAAAAAAATAACTAAGAGACAAAAGGGACATCAGAAGAATAAAGATGTGTGATTGGGGGGGTCTTAGAGAGGGAATAATAGATAAGGAGCAATCCAGGGAATGCCTTTTCCGAGGTTTGATTGCAAGGGAACAATTCACTAAGAACATTTACAGTCTGAATTAATATGCCCATGGGGTCTCGTCTGCCTTTTGTAAATTTGGAATGTAGCTCCAGTATATCACCCCCATCACCTTTTTAAAAATGTCACATGTGACTCTAGTTACAATTGACCCCCCACACACACACACAGTTGGTCTAACAAGTAGATTTTTGTTGTTATTTTTGTGGTTGATGTTTGAAAGATTTTATTTTTCAGATGGGTCACATGTAACCCAGGCTGGCCTCAAACTCATGATCCTACCTCAGCCTCCTAAGAATGGAAGTTGCAGGTGTGTATCACCTTGCCTGGCTGTAGATTTGTATTTTATACGTACTTGTTTCTTGTCTTCAGGAAGAATTTATCAGGTGCTTACTTACTAATCAGAAAGCGTTTCTGTTTCCTTGTTAATTTAAGAGTTTAAGTTAACTAGAACTGGGACCAGAAATAGGGCCCCATGACCACATACACAGCCCTCTGGGTGCTCATGAGCAGTGCTGGGAAGTAGCTTGATGGACTGGTCTCCAGGATGCTGCTTCCCTCGCCGTGCACTCAGTTTGTCCTCTCCAACCCCAGGGATACCTATGCTGTCTCCTCATCCCTCAGAGTCTCCAGCCATGGGATGCCAGTGTCTACTTTCCATCCATTGAGACGGATCCGTCCTTTCTTCTTCTTTCTTCTCAGCCTGCATAGCTGGCATATCTTTTCAGTCTGAACTGCAAGTGAAAAATGTTGTAGAGGGTTTCTCCTGTAGGCTGGCAAGCTCATCTCTATTTGCATTCTTAGATTTTTTTTCTTCATTTTTTTCATTTTTTTATTACTTTTATTTATTTTGTGTCTGTGTTCGTGCACCGTGGCACATCTATAGTAGTCAGAGGGCAACTTATGTGTTCACTTCTTTTTCCACCATGTAGGTTCCAGGCACTGAACTCTGCTGTCAGGCTTGACAGCAAGTGGTTTTACCTTTTAAATCATATCTGTGGTCCTGGTTTTTCCCTTTCTTTCTTATTAAAAATTATATTTATTTGTTTACTTGTAACTTTTATTTCTTTTTTTTTAAAAAAATAACGTATATAGAAAAATCAAAGTCCACTGCATTGATTGGTTGGCAATATGTTTTATAACCACTCGAAGTTAACTGCTTTTTTTTCAGGGTCAAGGACAGGACTTTCAGAGCACACCCAGCTCAGGATGGCAATTTTATGGTGAAGACTGCATAATTCTGGTAGTTTCCTACCTGATGCCTTATTCAAACACAGAATTCAGGTCTGCTGATTCCTGAGCCAAGTTATAGGATGTCGCTCAGGTTAACTTGTCTGTTTGTGACAGAAGCTGGGTTTCCATCAGTCTGTCAGCAACTCAGCCCTGAGATTCTGGAACAGAGGCAGGAGCTCAGAGAGTCAGGGATGCAGTGTGATCCTCCTAACAGACCCTGGCAGGTCACCGTTTGAGGAAGGAATTGAAGCTTATAGTGACCTCAGTCATGGTGGACAGTACTCCATGGGAAAAGTTTTGTATATTTTTATAAGTGGTCTTTATTCCAAAGTCATTGTTCCGATGACCTATATCATGTATTTATTTACTTAGGCTAAAAATGAAGGACTTAAAAGAAAATATGAAGGACTCTACAAGTATTGTGAGTCTTTTCTTTTCTATTTTGTTTTTTATTAGATATTTTCTTTATTTACATTTCAAATGCTATCCCGAAAGTTCCCTATACCCACTCCCCCACCCCTGCTCCCCTACCCACCCACTCCCACTTCTTGGCTTTGGCATTCCCCTATACTGGGGCATATAAAGTTTGCAAAACCAAGGGGCCTCTCTTCCCAATGATGGCCAACTAGGCCACCTTCTGCTACATATGCAGCTAGAGACAAGAGCTCTGGGGGTAAAGGTTAGTTCATATTGTTATTCCACCTATAGGGCTGCAGCCCCCTTCAGCTCCTTGGGTACTTTCTCTAGCTCCTCCATTGGGGGCCCTGTATTCCATCCAATAGCTGACTGTGAGCATCCACTTCGGTGTTTTCCAGGCACTGGCATAGCCTCACAAGAGGCC
>NC_034591.1:55129004-55137937 GCF_900095145.1 Mus pahari
ACCTCACTAAGGATGATATCCTCCAGATATATCCATTTGGCCAAGAATTTCATACATTCATTGTTTTTAATAACTGAGTAGTACTCCATTGTGTAAATGTACNACATTTTCTGTATCCATTCCTCTCTTGAGGGACATCTGGGTTCATTCTAGCTTCTGGCTATTATAGATAAGGTTGCTATGAACATAGTAGAGCATGTGTCCTTATTACCAGTTGGAACATCTTCTGGGTATATGCCCAGGAGAGGTATTGCTGGATCTTCTGGTAGTCTGTATTGTTGATCTTGGGTATATATCCACTGTCATATAAAGAAGATGCTTTATAGCAGGTGTCTCATCCTGGTCTTCTGGCTCTTACAAGCTCTCTGTCCCCTCTTCTATGATATTCCTGGAGCCTTAGCATATTGTAGATGTACCAACTAGGGCAGGCCATCCTACAGTTTAGTTGTTCTGCATTTTGACAACTTAGACCCCCTAGTTCAGAGGACCAAGACTCAGATTGAGTTGGCTAACACAGAGTACAGAGAATATGCCTGTACTAATGTGTACCATGAATCTATGAATCTTAAAAGGGATATTTGCATAGACTGTTCATACTGGACCTAGAAGAGGTCAGGGTAAGGCAGAATGGAGTTGTGAATTTCTGTAGTGGCCTCTAGCTGTTGCAAAAAGAAGCTTTCTTGGTTAGAGGTTAGAGCAACACCTAGCTGTGAGGATAAGCGTGAGTACTTAGAATGCAGTTAGACATTATGCTGGTTTGGTCAGATGGCAGTATTTGGTTCTTTTCTACAGTCTCTGGCCTCATCAGCCACTAGTAGTGGGGCTAGGTTTATAGCACCAAGCATGAATTGTTTCCTATTGAGCAGGCTTTAAGTATCGTTGCTTACTCCCAGGATGTAAGGGCCACAGCTGTACCTCTCAGGCTATCTTGCCATTCTGATGGGATCATCGATAGCTTTCTCCCCAACGGCAGTTTGCATGACACCTATTTTATGTCATATTCTGCTTCAGCTACTCTGCAGGTCTGGTCCATGGTCACCCTTCTGCCCCTAACAGTAGAGAATCTTCATATGGATTTATGTTTTTATCTCTTCCTCTAAGCATGGTCTGATCCATAAACGTATAGTGTTAAGTGATGCTGTGAGACTCATATGCTAGTTTCTGTAAATGCAGGGATTCAGGCAGTGTTTGAAGAGGGTTTGACAGTTGTTCAGGCAAGAGATGCTTCGACAGACATCAAGATAGCAAGGTCTAAAGAAGTCAAGATGTCCTGAGGAAAGGACTGAGGAAACTCAGCCAGACCACAGTCTACAGGGACAGACTACACGGGAACCTGGGATACATACTAGGGTCAGGTCACATGACAGAGCCCCACAAAGACCTCCTGGTTCAGAGGATCAAGACTCAGATTCCACTGGCAAGCATACAGCCCAGAGAATATACATGTACCATGTGTATCATGAATTTATGAATCTTAAAAGGGATATTTGCATAGACTGTCTGTGCTGGATCCAGAGGAGGTCGGGGTGAGACAGAATGGAGTTACAAATGGAGACTTAAGGAGGGAAAGCGAGATGATGGACTTCTGGGCAGCTCCTGACACCGTCCCCCGCAATGCTTCCTCTGGACCTGGTAAACCTCTTATGTTCGCTTATTCTAAGCATCCTTTAATCTTTTAACTTATTGGTCAATAGCATTTAAAGCATCTACCTTTTTGCATTTAAAATTTATATAAAAAAACAAAACTCTTTGGGATGTTTTTACTGTCTGATGTTCTCTGAATCATTTTACTTCATTCAGTCTGTCCTAGGCCAGCTATAAATCTGATTTCGGTGCCATCTTAGTAGATACTTGGTTGGTGCTTTGCTGTTGTTGTCTCATGAATACCAAGGACAGAAGGGCTGGCTGCAAGAAGGACCTACAGAGCCAGTGTTTTCTCCTCTGACTTCTTGTTACTTCTGGACAGCTGTGCTACTTTCAGATGAGCAAATTTAACCGGGGTAGATGAAATACTAAGAAATTATTTCAGGTTCAAAGTTCATATTTTTCCTGGTGGGTTGAGGACCTATGCTACAGAAGGCAGAGGTGAGGAAGTATTCCTGTTACTTTATGTCCTGGGTCAGAGCTATTCCTGGAAGTCTTCCTTTGTTAGCTTAGTTCATCTTCCCATAAGGGTCAAGGAATAGAATTCGCTATTGGTTCCTCTCAATGATGGTTAAAAAGGGGTTTCAAACAGCATAAAGCATAAAGTTCAGGGATGGGGAAATCTCGGGAGTGCAAATGGAGCTGGTCAACTGCCAAGTGTGAGAGTCTCCAGGACAAAAGCCCATTATTTACATGCTGGTCTCCTGTATAGAAATATATGAGTTTGTGTTATAGAAATATATGAGTTTGTGTTAGGATGTTATGACTAGTCAGAAACACAGACAGAAAGATGCTTCATTCCACTGGTGACTCTGGATGGGGTAGGCATTGAAGTTCAGGCAGGTAATAGATAACCAAGACAGCAATGGGAGGTAAAAAGGAATGGAATCATGGCCCCTGGTGAAAAGACGAGGTTCTTCTGGTGTTGAGACTCTGAATAGTTCATTCCCTGATTTCCCTGCTTTGTCCTTCCCCAGCCTCTGTGTCATTGAGACTCTCCTGCCACCTTTTAGATTATTTCTTTAGTTATTTTCTTTGGATTTGAAGGGTACAATGAGCTCAGAGATGTCCTGCCCAGAGTGGCTACTGTACCTGTATGGTTATCCCTCCTACCCTGTGTGCTTGTGTGCATGTGTGTGTGTGTTTGTGTGTTTGTGTGTATGTGACCAAGAAAATCTAACTATGAACCACTATGCCTTAGCTCTTTACATGGGTTCTGGGGATTAATCCTCGTGCTTGTAAGGCAAGCATTTTACCAATTTGGCCATCTTTCTTTATTTCATCTCCTTTACTGATCCTCTGAACCTGACTCGCTCCACAGGAGTCCTCACCTGCTGTTCATGCCCTTGACCAGCAAGGTTTCTAGAAAAGTAGACTCCTGTTTTCTCCGTTTCTTTGCTCTCCCTGCCCCACAGCTATCCTTGCAACTGAATGCAGTCAACCCAAACCCTTTGTAATTTCTCTCTTCAGTGGCTCACAGTATATGTCCCTTTTGGCTTGGCAGGAATGCCATGTTAAGAACTTTGTGCTTAATATTTATTATATCATATTTTATTATGTTAATGCTAAAATACTTACTGTCCCTATTTTGTGTCAAGCAGATATATGGCTAATTTATACAGACTACAAAGATAGTCTAAATGAACTTAGAATTGGCTTGAGATGGAAGAGGGAGAGAATGTCTAATTATAGCAAGGGAACCTCTCACTTCTCACCCCAGATGCATCAAGACTAACAAGGTAATTTACTCACGGCCCCCCAAATATAATAAATAATAACAAAAATATATCAACTTTTCAAGCTCTCTCTGGAGCCATCCAGTTACTTAGATGAGAGCCCTGGGGTCTGAAGGTTTAATTTGCCAAGGGATTATATTCAACACTATGTAGATATTTATCATCTTATGGCTAGGGAGAAATTCAGCTTGTGGAACAGGTTGGCGGGTAGGAGAAAGTGCAAAGACAGAGAAAGAACAAAAGATTTTGCTGTGATTTTGTTTGGTAAAGTGTCTTTTGAACAAAGACTCCCTCAAAGAAATAGGAACAAAATGTAATCGGCCTGAGAGCTCTGAGGAGAGCATTGTGCCCTGTGGATCAAATGCAAGCCTGTGTTTGATCCCTTTTCTCAGGTGGGCAGTGGGATTTAGGGGAAAGTCTGCAGTTCTAAGATACTGAGAAGAAGCTTTGAAGGCAATGAAAAGATGTAAGGCAGGATTTGATTAAAAATAGTTACCCAGGGACATGGTGTAATGGCTCGATGTACTGGGCTGCTGCTGGGTTCTGTGTGCAGCCTGGGATGCTGTTGAACCAGCTGCGTCACCAGCTCTGAAATAAATCTACTGGAATGGAGTTTGTGTGTAGGTCATGAGGCAGCTTTTTGCTCTTAGGGAAATCAGGACCATCAGTGTGGCACTGATGTTGGCAAGCCTAAGAGTTAATCCCTGAGCTGTTTTCCTTATAACCGATAAATAAAAATGAAAGCTAATCAAAGTGAATGGTGAAGTGTTCTGGCGTCATATGTTGTCAGATACTGCAGCATGAATAATGCCTCTCCTCACTTTTCTTAGGTGGAATCTAAAAACCTAGGGAACTTAGAAACTCATATAAACCCAGTGGAAAGCTGCTTTTCCAATTTATTCAACTATTCTCTATTTCCTCTTTGAGTTTTAGGAACTAACTACTAATTGTTTTCCAGAGTGCTTAATGAACTGAAATGATGGAGGTGACAATGATTCTCGAAAGACTCCAAGGTTAAGCCAAGGTCACCATGTTAGCTAGACTGAGTTGCTGCTCCAAACTATCTGAGAAACAAAGTGCTTACAGGAAAGAAGGAATTTCCTCAGCACACAATTTCAAATGTTTCAGTGTATCGTCGTCCTTGGCTCCATTACTTCTGGCCCCAAGATGAGGCAGAATACGGTGGCCAGAGCATCAATAGCAGCTGCTCATCTCCTGGAGATGTGTGTCTCCGTCTGACTACAGCAAAATATACATCCTTCGTGACTTACTTCCTCTGGCTATGCCTCACTCTCCAAAGGTTGCAAAACCTCCTAAATAGCATCGTCCAGATGGAACCAAGAATTGAACACAGGAGCCCATGTGGAGGATTTCATGTTCAAATTGTAACCAATGCATGGGAGTCCTCCAGGCCCAGATGAGGCTTAATGCACAGCAATCAGCAAACAGTTTCTTGATTAAAGGCATTTCAAGGAGAGCAAGATATTTCCTTGAACATATTTTAGGTAAGAACATCATACTGGTGCTGAATTATGTGAAGGCAGATATTTGGGTAGGCTCTATTTATATTCTTGTTTTTGTCATTCAGTACCAAAATTGGGGGTGCTGGGCATTTCTTATTGCTTTTTCAGAGAGCCAGTCTGAAAATTCTTGAAAAAATATGCAGACAGAACTTGATGAACATTGTTCCTTTTCTCAGGGCTATGCATATAAGATTTCATTTACTTTCTATTCAATATATGGATTTTACAAAGAAAAAAGTACTGTTTTATTTTATTTTTTTCTATTCGATCCTAGTAAGGTGTGAATTATGGTCTGGTGTATTTAATTTTTATCCAGCTGAATGTATATGAGCTGGTATTCCTGACACTATGTCTGCTAGTCTTCAACAATTTTCAAAAATTCTTTGGATAATAGGAGCCTATCTACAGAAAATCTAAGAAACTGGGACTGGCTATAATAATATTCACAAAGATGGTATTAATAGCATCCGTTATGTACATCTTTGGACTTGAAAACTGTTAAGTAATGTGGAATGTCTTCTTCAAGGACAAAATAAAGGGAAGATAGATTATACCTCAAGGATGCTTTGGTCATCATTTCTTCCTGTCTTGCTCAAACAGGAAAATAAGCTTCATGATGGATGGCTGTCAGGCTTTGACTGTCTCTTTCTTTATTGGAAATGGAAGAAGGCCCAGTTGACACTGATTGATGTGTGTTGTGACAAGAGGTGGCATGCTGTAATAGTATCACTGATGGGAATGGAGTGTGGCCTTACCCAGTGTTCCCTGGAACAGGAACATTCATTCCTACTGAGGGACACTTCCTTCCTTTTAGTACATGTCTTATTAAGCAAGTTATTTCAGCTGCACCAGTAAGTCCCCTTTCTTTTCTGTAGATGGAGGTGAGAAGGAAATGAATGTCTGTGATAGATGGTTTGGAAGTTTAATTGCCTGGAGGAAACGTGTTTAAAACAGAAGATGTCTCCCAGGTCCAGAGTCTAGGATCTCAGAATAGATTGGCCAGTCTGATTTGCAGTGCCAAGGGCCATTTTCTTTGTGAATTTTGAATGACAAGTAGTAGACTGCTGGAGTCTCAGATTTCATTCCCCATCTGAATGTATTCATCTGTTCCACAGCTATGATGAAATATTTTAGTCTAAGTGATTTATAAAGAGAAGAGGTATATCTGTTTTATATTTTGGAAGCTAAAACTTCAAGATGCACCAACAACATTGATTCTACCTCTGGTAAGAGCCTTTTGATGGCATTACACTGGCAATAGCATGTACAGAATTAATCATTTGCCGAGACATGTTCAAGCCAGACCACAGAAAAGAAATAGATGTGTTCTTCTATAGTACATATCTGAGATTCAATGAGAATTTGATCCTTTGTTGAAGTCAAAGTTCCCAATGACCTAACTGTTTTCCTCCAGTCTCTACCTGTCAATAATTCTATCATCTCCAACACTGCCGTATTGGGGACTAGACAGCCAATGCATATACTATATCACAAATCACAGCATGGTGGTATCTTTGAAATGGTACCAAGGCCACTTTTTCATTACCATCTGGGTATTGGGGCTCACATCTGACTGCTATTAAGGCACAGCCAATATGACTTTATCATCAAGTTAGGGACAAGTAGTTGTTGAGCTAATGATACACTTGTGACCTGTGGAATTCATAGCAGTTGGAACTTTACAGTATATAAAAACATTTTGAGTCTTTGCTGGGGATATCCTATGCTTTTCAGAGGTTATGTGTGCTCACAGAATGGCATCATTGCAGCACCATCTGCTATCTGTTTATGCTATTGCATCTGCACGGTTACTTTTTACCACCATATATACTACATTGTGACAGTGAACAGATATACTAAAAATAGAAATACAGCATTATTTTAATTACAGCCGTTTCAATTGCTCGTCAACGCAACAATGAAAAATGGAAGGAGTACTGCAAAGTTGCTGAGCTGTCATTTCTTTTAATAGCTCTTTACAAGTGTAGCTTGTACCACTGGATAGTGATTATGGTCACTTTTTGCTGGTGGGATGCACATCCTTCTTTCTAACAACTATAAGTAGTGAAGGAGGGTGGCAGGCCATAAACATAGGAATCTTTAATCTTAATTTAAGAGTCTCACCCCATCTATTCTCTTTTCAACCCTGAATTGTTTTAGGATTCCTTCCACCCCCCGCCATTACTTTGTTTCTTCTTATGATGGAGAAGAGAACAGGTATAACAAAGGAAGTATGCAAGTTGTTTTTACCTAAGAGTCAGAGCCAAGTTTAGAACAAGGTGGAGCTCTTAGGTATGACTTCCCATGTCTTCAAATGCTGCACAGAAAGTGGATTGTGGTTGCCAGTGTGAAGTGTACTATGTTATTAGAACCTCTCTTAGTTGGCAGGGTTATACCAAGCATAGAAGGCTTATGATAAGTAGAAAGATCTTCAGATCCTCCTATTAACCCATTGACTGTATCAGGGCCGTGGACCACAAGCAAAGATTTAGATCATATCATCTTGGTTATGAACATAACATGAATGTGTTCTAGAAGTTTTCCATTGTGAAACTGGCTTTTGTATTTATTGAGTAATGTTTAGATGTAATTAATTTTATAAGTATAACTTTAAAAATTGGTCACATAATACAAATCATGTTATGGTACCTTTCTCAATATATAACACTTGATAATTCCAAAATAGAGACAAAATAGAGACAAAATATTTATCCATAGTAGCTTTCTTCAAGATAAGAAGTTGTTTAAATATCTTGATATTGTTTAACCATAGAAAAACAAATCCATTTTGATGAAATTCACTCAACCCATACTTGAATTTGTAAATGTTCTTGAATAATCAACTGGTCAACCTGTTTGGATCAATCAATTCTCTAAAGTCTGCAAAATGATAGTTCATGAGCAAATCTAGGTTATGATGGACCTGCCATTCTTAAGGTGTCTGGAAATTTCTTTAATAAAGAGAATATTGTTAATGCTTACTCATAAAATGGTTATTTGTTTGAAATGAGAAATCAAAAGTTATGCAATTAATTAAGTAGATTTAAAATCACCATAAACCTTAAAAATAACAGTTTTTTATTAATTAGCTTTGTGATGGAGTTTTGTAATTACTGCACTTTTAGTTTCACTCTTTTTGCATATTCAAATGAAGAACATTTTAATTTATAATTTTATATAATGATAATAGACAATGATCTTCTTTTTTGGGGGGGGAAGGGTTTATTCTGTTTATACTTCCACATTGCTGTTCATCACCAAAGGAAACTAGGACAGGAACTCAAGCAGGACAGGAAACTGAAGGCAGGAGCTGATGCAAAAGCTGTGGAAGGGTGCTGCTTACTAACTTGCCTCCCCTGGCTTGCTCAGCCTGCTTTCTTATAGAACCCAGGACCACCATTCCAGGGGTAGCACCACCCACAAAGGGCTTGGCCTTCTCCCACTGATCACTAATTGAGAAAATGACTTACAGCTTGATCTTATGGAGACCTTTCCTCAACTGAGGCTTCATCTTCTCTGATGACTCTAGCTTGTGTCAAATTGACACAAAATTAGCAGTACACCAGGGATATGCACAGATTACCCCGCAACTAAACACATCTCCAAGTCTGCAAATGTGCCCTGGGTCCCCTGTTCTCATCCGGAGTTCCCAGAGACTCTTGCACTCACATTTACACTTGCACTTTTTTCATAGTGTTTTCCCTTGAGCCAGGGTCTTTCTATAGGGCAATGCCTGGCTATGAACTCAATCCTCCTGTGTCAGCTTCCCGTGTTGGGATTACAGGATGGTGCCACCAAGCCCAGCAAGAATATGACACATATGTTACTTATAAACCAGCAATTCAATTTCTTTTTTTTTTCTTTTCTTTCTTTTTTCTTTTTTTTGGCTATTAGAGCATTGTGTATATTTGTTTTTCTATAGTTATATATATTTTTTTATTTTCTTTATTTACATTTCAAATGCTATCCCGAAAGTTTCCTATACCCCCCCACCCCTGCTCCCCTACCCACCCACTCCCACTACTTGGCC
>NC_034591.1:55137948-55152279 GCF_900095145.1 Mus pahari
AGGAAGGTGCCCAAAATTCTGGAGCCTGAAATAGAGTCTGTCCCAGAATTTAGGTTGCTTCTTTCTGTCCTGAAGTTGTGTAGCTTCTGCGGTNCACACTCTTGCCAGTGCAGACTGGAGCCTGAAGCTGAGTCCCTTCTCCAGGCCGCCCTCTAACCGGCAGTGGACTGGAGCAAAAATCGTTCTCCTTCTGGCTCAGGACTGGAGACTGCTCCCGAGCAGACACCCCTCCTCGGGCGGGGAAAGGTGCCAGATGTCCGGAACCAGACATGGGATCCTTCCCAGTAGCTGTGACACTTCACCAGTCCGCCCTCTCCCTGGCAGTGCACTGGAGCAAAGATGGCTCACCTTCCTGTTCAGGCCTGGAGACTGCTCCTGAGCAGAAACCCCTCATCCGGCAGGGAAAGGCGCCGGATGCCTGATCAGGCCTGGGGACTGTTCCCGGGCGAACACCCCTCCTCCGGTGGGGAAAGGCGCCGGATGCCGGATCAGGCCTGGAGACTGCTCCGGAGCAGACACCCCTCCTCGGGCGGAGAAAGGCGCTGGATGACCGGAACCAGACACGGGATCCTTCCCAGTAGCTGTGACATTTCTCCAGTCCGCCCTCTCCCCGGCAGTGCACTGGAGCAAAGATGGCTCACCTTCAGGTTCAGGCCTGGAGACTCAACAATGATCTTCTATCTATCATGGTTGATTTAAAAATTTACATGATCATTTAGAAACACTTAATTGATTTTATCCACCCCTTCATGTATAATGCCATGCAAATGTTTAGGACTTTTGTCAAAACATAGAAAATATTAAACTTTGCTTTATACGTAAATTAGAAATACTTTAAGAATTTTTTACAGTATATTTTAATTATATTCATTCTCCTTCCCTCAGCTCTTCCTAGGTCCACCCTCCTTTCTTTTCCCACTCAATATTATATCCTATTTTCTCCCATTAAGGCCAGTTTATGCTGCCCAAATCTTTTTGGATGTGCGCTTTTCCACTGGAGCATGGTCAACTTCTTTGGGACTAGCATTTTGGAAGAAACTGAGCCTTTCTCTCCAGCTACGAATTGTCAGCAGCTCCTTGGGTAGGGGTGAAATTTCATCCTGTATTCCTCTCTCCACGGTCTTGTTAACGCTTGCACAAGTCTTTTGCATGGTGTTACAGTTGCTGTGAGTTTGTAACCTGCCCTGCTGTATCCAGAAGGCACTGATTCCTGGAAGTCATCCACTGCCTCTGGAGCATAAACTCTGTCTTCTTCCTTCTCTGCCATGATCCAGGAGCCTTTGGAGAAGTGAGTGCATAATATGTGTTTTATTTAGGGCTGAATATTCTGTAGTCTCTCCTCCTCCTCCTCCCCCTCCTCCTCTTCCTCCTCCTCTTCCTCCTCCTCTTCCTCCTCCTCTTCCTCCTCCTCCTCNTCCCCCTCCTCCTCTTCCTCCTCCTCTTCCTCCTCCTCCCCCTCCTCCTCTTCCTCCTCCTCCTCCCTCTCTTCCTTCTCTTCTTCATCCTCCTTCTCCTCCTTCTCTTCCTTCTTTTCTTCATCCTCCATCTCCTCCTCCTCTTCCTCCTCCTCCTTTTCCTCTCCCCTCCTCTTCTTCCTTGTCCTCCTTTTCTCCTCCTCCTCCTCTTATATATTACATCCTGACTGTAGTTTTCCTCCTCGCCTCCCAGTCTTTCCCTTCCAACTCCCTTCTTCCCCAGATCCACCTCTCTTCCATTTATCTTCAGAAAAGGACAGGCCACACAGAGATATCAACCAAACATAGCACATCAAGTTGCAATTAGACTGGGCTCCTCTATCTTATTAAGTCTGTATGAGGGAACCCAGTAGGAGGAAAAGGGTATCCAAAGCAGGCAAAGGTGTTAGAGACAGCCCCTGCTTCCTCTGTTAGGAATCCCACAAGAACACCAGGCTACACAACCATAATGGATAATCAGAGGGCATAGGTCAGATCCATGCAGGCTCCATGATTGTTGGTTCAGCTTCTGTGAGTCCTGCTTAGTTGATTCTGTGGGTTCACTTATATTGTTCTTCACCCTGCTGGTTCCTTTCATTCAACCTCTCCATCTTCCCCAGGATTCCTTAAGCTCTCCCTAATGTTTAACTGCAGGTCTCTGCATCTGTTTCTATCAGTTGCTGGATGAAGCTTCTCTGAGGGTGATTATGCTAGGGTCTAGTCTATGAATATAGCAAAGTATTAGGAATCATTTTATTGAGTATTTTTCAGTCATGTTTGGTTTTATCCTAGGTCTCTGGGCTATCAAGCCTCTAGTTCCTGACCCTACAGGCAGTGTCAGGGATGAACAAGCTTCCTCTCATGGTGTGGGTCTTGAGTGGGACCAGTCATTGGTTGGCCAATCCCACAAGTTCTATACTACTTTTATCCCAACACATATTGCAGGCAGGGTAAATTGTAAGTTGAAGATTTTGTGGCTGGGTTGGTGTCGCAGTTACGCCACTAGCAGCCTTGCCTGATTAGAAAAGATGACTGGTTCTGGTTCCATATCCTCCTCACTAGGAGACTGCACTTGTGTCACTCTCATTTCCACGAAGTTTTCATCACACTTGGGTTCTACCTCATCTTTGAAATGCAATTCAAGTCCAGTTGTATCTCCCAGTACTTTCCCTGCCAATCTCCCACCCCACCTAGTCCCTCCTGTTCCCATCCCTACCTGCCCCTAGTCCACCTGTGAAATCTATTGAATTTCCTCTTCCCAGGGATATTGATGCATCCTCACCTTGAGCCATCCTTGTTACTTGCCCCCTCTGAATCTATGGATTATAGCATGATTACCTTTTACTTTATATTTAATATCCATTTATAAATGAGTACATTACCATGTTTGTCTTTCTAGTTCTAGGTGACCTCACTCAGAGTTATTTTTCCTAGTTTCATCCACTTGCCTGGAAATTTCATGCGTTTTTTTAAACATCGGAGCAATACTTCATTGTGTGTATGCACTACATTTCCTCCCTGTCCCCTGCCCCATTCTTTGGTTGAAGGTCATTTAAGTTGTTTCCAGTTTCTGACTATTATGAACAAAGCAGCCATGAACAAAGTTGAGCATGTGTTCTTGTGGTAGGACAGAGTATTCTTTGCCTATGTGCCCAGGATTGGTCTAGCTGGGTCTTGATGTAGATCAATTTCTAATTTCCAAAGAAATCACCATATTTATTTTCAAAGTATCTAAGCAAATTTGTACTCCTGCCAGCAATGAAGGAGTTTCCCTTGCTTCACATTCTCACCAGCATGCGCTGCCACTTGATTTTTTTGATCTTAGCCATTCTAACAGGTGCAAGATGGAATCTCAGAGAGTCATTTTGATTTGCATTACCCTGATGGCTAAGGATGTTGATCATTCCTTTAAGTGTTTCTTGTCCATTTGAGATTCCTCTGTTGAGGATCTCTGTTTAGATCTGTACCCCATTTTAAAATGGATTATTTGTTTTGTTGATGTCCAGTTTCTTGAGTTATTTATATATTTTGTAAATTATCCCTTGGTCAGATGTTGTATTGGTAAAGATCTTTTTCTATTTTACAGTGTACCATTTTGTCCTAGTGATGATATCCTTTGTCTTATAGAAACTTTTCAGTTTCATGAGGTCCTATTTATTAATCTTTGATCTTAGCCCTTGTGCTATTGGTTTCTGTTCAGGAAGTTGTTTCTTATGCCATTGCATTCAAGCCTGCACCCTACTTGCTCTTCTATTAAGTTTAATGGATGTGGTTTTTACGTTGAGGTTGAGATCTACTTTCATTCTTCTACAGTTAGACTATCCAGTTAGACTATCACCATTTCTTTTAGATATTTTCCTTTGTATAATTCTGGTTTCTTTATCAAATATCAGGTGTCCATAAGTGTTTGGATTGACATCTGGATCTTCAGGTCAATTTCATTGATCAACCTGTCTGTTTTTACATCAGTACCATGCAGTTTTCATCATTATTGCTCTATAGCAGCTTGAAATCAGTGATGGTGATACCCGTGGAAGTAGGATTATTTTAGTCATCCTGATTTTTTTTCCTATATGAAGTTAAGTATTGTTCTTTCAAGGTCTGTAAATAATTGTGTTGGAATTTTGATGGGGACTATGTTGACTCTGTAGATTGCTTTTGGTAAGATGACCATTTTTACTCTGATAGTCCAGCCAATCCATAAGTATGGGGGATCTTTCTCTCTTCTGATATCTTCTTCAGTTTCTTTCTTCAGAGACTTGTTGTTCTTGTCATACTGGTTTTTCACTTGCTTTTTTAGAGTTACTCCAAGATATTTTATATTATAGCTATTATGAAGGTTGTTATTTCCCTGATTTATTTTTCAACTTGTTTGTCCTGTGTATATAGGAGGGGTATGATTTTTTTTTTTTTAGTTAGTCTTCTAACCAGCTACCTCACTGAATGCGTTTATCAGCTGTGGGATTTTTGAGGTTGCTTATTATACTATCATATCATCTGGAAATAATGATACCTTGACTTTTTCTTTCCAATTTGTACTCCCTTGCCCCAGTGTATTTGTCTTATTACTCTAGTTAGAACTTCAAGTATTATATTGACTAGAATGTGTAGTAGAATATTCTGTAGTCTCTTACTCTCTGCCCCTGGTCCAGTAGTGAGTCTCTGCGTTGATCATTATCTATGCAAACAGAAGCTTCTCTGGTCCAGGTTGATAGATTCCTTATCTATTAAGTGTCTTTGGGTAGCACCTATTCTGAAATATTATTTGATTTGATAATACTCCTAAAGACTGATGGGATCTAGAAAGGTACCTCAGTGGTAGAGTGCTACTCAAGCAATTTTGAAGTACTCTGTGCAATGATCAGTACCCCAAACCAAACCAAACCAAACCAAACCAAACCAAACCAAAGAGATAACAAAACAAACAAACAAAAAACAAGCAACCAAACCAAACCAAAACCAAAACCAAAACCAAACAAAACCTCAGCCAAGCACTCAAACAGACAAGTATCTAATTAAACACAGCAAACTTCTACTTATGTTGGACACTGACATTTTTCTTTGATAGAATTCTGTACTTTGAATTTTAAATTCATTATTTGGGAGAGTGTTAGTGTAATATCTTAAAAAAAAACCAAACTAATGATACTTAAGTTCAAGGTTCAGCTTCCACTGTAATATAAGACTTCGGTGATGTCATTTTTTACAGGTATTCTTTGGCAACATATCGAGATTTCATGGGTACTACTTCCCTGTCATATTTAGAAGACACCATCTCACACTAGACATCATGGGGATCAAGTTCTTATAATCTTTCTGACCACCATCCATAGTGTTCTCTGAGCCAACGGTGTGCGGATTCTTGTAGTTGTACCTACTGAATCTGGGCACCCCACCATCAGTTGTTCTGTACATTTTGACCAGTTATGGTTCCCTGTAATGATCTTCGTCTGCTGTTAAAATAAGACTCAATAGGCAAGAACCACACTTATCTCTAGGTATAGGGATGAATATTCACAATGCAGTTTGGGATCATACTGGCTTAGGGAAGTGGCTGCAGTAGGTTTTCCTGCTTCTGAGAGAAAAAGATTCCAGTTTCCCAGGGAAGAGGAATTTATTTATTACCCAACCCTAAATGGTCACTCCTAAATTCATATGCATATGAACATCAATAAATGAATGTGTATGAACATCAATAAATAAACTCAGCATGTCACATATATACATATACATATATATCAATAACAATTAAAGAATAAGAGAACACAAAAAGAATTCTAGTGATATGAAAATTCAACCATTCTGTTTCTTTTCATTTGTTTGTTTGTTTTTGAGACATGGTCCTACTATGCAGCCCCACCTCACCTTAAACTCACTATGTGGAGTCTTCTGGCTTCAAATATATCAAAACCTATATACTCAGCTTTCCAAGTGCTCATGTTAAAGATATGCTCCACCATGCCCAGCTCTGCCAATATTATTTTCCTATTTACATTTTGTATTTTTCCTATTACCACATTTCAGTGTTGAACTAACATTAATTCTGCAAAATATAAAATTATCCTGAGATTAAAGCATAAATAAGAACAGTGCTATGCATTTTAAATTGCAGCCATGTTTTATTCAGCTGAAAGCATTTGTAGTCAAATTAATCTTATACCCCAGTTACTTGTTAATGGATATTTACGTTTCTCTCTTTATTATATTTTACTTTGCTGGCACAGTATTGTGAGCTAATCTGTCTACAACCACTATGCTTTATTTGGGCAATCTCTATCAAGTATTCTAAAATATATTCTAATCTAATAGTTCAGGATACAAGAGCCACGGAACAACTATGGCTTGTGATCTGTGATAAATTCCACAAGGATTCTCATGAATGGCAGTGGGGTAGGGATGCATTTGCATAGTTAAGCACACCTCTGAGATAAGCAAGTGTCAGTTTGACCATGTGTGTATGTAAACAGAATCCCACTGAAGAATACGAGTTAGCTTTAGCTTCCTATGGTTTTCCCTGTTTCTGCTTTCTAGACCTCATAATTCTGGTGCCTGAGAATCTAACAACGTCTGGATGTCATGGTGTACCTTTTGGCTATGCAGCTCAGAGGATGTTGCTGCTTGGGCAAGCTGGAACAGTGGACTGTGGGAGGATTTCTGGAAATCATTTCTATGCTGGAATGGCAGGTTCTAACCTAGCAGAAAAAACTGGAAGTTGCATAGACATATCCTATTTAAGCCCCATCTCAGTGTACACATAATTCTATTTCTGAGTTAAAAACTAAGATGATTCATGATTGTACCACTGTTACTCCACTCGGGAGCAGATTGTGAAAAAAAAAAGGAAGTCAGAGTAAAAAGAGATAGAAATCAAAGTCATTGTCCTCATACTTTTACAAAATCGTGTACTATGACATGATGTGGGTTTACTGGGCAAATCCTGGAAACCCAGAGTATACCTTTGCTTGGGGAGTTCTGCCCCAGACCCCTCTCCATCTCTCCTTCCATTCCTGCCTTCCTCCCTCTGTTTTTCTCCCTCTGCCTCTTTCTCCATGTCCTCTCTCTCTTTCCCCTGTTAAGCAAATGTGAAGAGCTGAGGAGTGACGTTATTCTCTAAGTGTGATAAATGGCACAGTCTTATTTTGAGAAACAAAGGCCACGTACCAATGGAACAATGTTCTATATATGGCACAGACGAGACTCATTGCTTCATGTATGTTTACGGAGCAGCAACTTCTCATTTGCCAAGTGACTCTCAGTTGTGTTTCTCAGCTCTGTCTGCCATTTTCAGCAGGAAATCAAGCCCGTTATTTCCACTGGAGGGAACAGGTTAAACACCATCAGGCAAATGGGGTTTCCAAGTTTATACACTGTGTCATGACATCAACACGTGGCAAATGCTTAAGCAGTTTTATTTAACAACAGAATACAGGGTACTTGGAAATGCTGATGTAAATATCAAGAGACTGTGACATTTCCTAACTTAACTATGTTGTTAGAAAAATTGAAGCTAGAAGCTGTCCCATGTAATGAACCTTGAGGAGAAACCTAGTGCTTGTGTTCCCAGTGGCCGAGACCAGGTGCAAATGTCTACACTGGCATTCTGTCCCGATCAGCAGCCACGATAAAAGAAATGCTTATGTTCACTGCTAACGGAGCTTTTGATCAGAAATTTGCTCCTGGAAAAAACCACTCTTAAGAGAGATGACATTCAGAGAGAGCCTTAAATTCTAAAAACTCAGTATACAAAATGATCATCCATCCGTTGATTAACCTCAATTATAGAGCAAAAGCCCAAGTGTATATTTGATCCTGCTGCGACTGTCACCTTGAAAGTGTACTTGAACCCATGTGTAAAGTGACCTTTATCTGTTTGTTTTTGAGTCTCATCATATAGTCCAGGTTGGCCTTGAACTTGTGATCTTTATCTCTCTTTCTTTTGAACAGTAGGGTCAACAGGATGAAGCCACCATATGTGACTGCAAAGGTGACTTTAAAATGGTAGAAGTGGCTGAATGCCAGTGTAGACGATTGCACCTGGTCTTGAATTCCATGAGAGTGGAAGGACATTTAATAAATGAAGACAGACAAAGGGCATCTACTACTGACCAGGGCCACACTAAAGGGACAGGTTGCCGCAGACAGCTGTATGGCTGAATTATCTGCTCATCTCTGTGTGTGATCATGACTCCAAACTAAATTCTCTTGAACATCCATGTCTAAGCTCCAGGGCAATCCTGCTTCCTATTAAATCAGTCTCTGTTTCTGCCCAGAACCTTAATGGTTGCTTTTCTTCCAGCACATTCTCCTCACTGCTGTCAAAAAATAATGGGCTGGGGAGATAGCACAGTTTGTAAAGCCAAGACCAATCCTGAGATCCCAGGTTAAAAAGAAAAGCTTGGTGCAGTGCCATGTGCTTGAGTTGCGGGTGCTGCAGGGAGGACTGTGGGGGGGGGTCAAGGAGGGGGAGATCGATTCTTTGGGCTCATTAGTCAGCCAGCTTAGTTTCAACCCAGCAAGAGATCTGGTCTCAAAGGATAGCACTTGACAAATGACATCCGAGGTTCTGTTTTGGCTCCCACATACATCTACACACAGTGCACATGCACCACACCTCTCATTCCCCCCCCAAAGAGAATTCTATTATGTATAATAAAATGAGAGGAGAAAGCTGAAGATAAAAGATAAACATGTTGAAAATGCATAGCATACACAATGGAGTGTTACTCAGCTGTTAAGAAATGACATCATGAAACAAATGGATGGCACTAGCAAAAAAAAATCATTCTTAGTGAGGTAACCCAGACCCAGAAAGACAAATATGGTATGTACTCATTGATAAGTTGATATTAGTTGTAAAGTAAAGGATTAACATGTTCAGAGCCACAGACCCAGAGAGGATAAGAAACAAAAAGGCTCAAGAGGGGGTGCATGGATCTCCCTGGAAAGGGGAAATACAATAGATTTCTCAGGTAGACTAGGAGTGAGTGGGGATGGCAACAGGAGGGATCAGGTGTGGGGTGGGGAGGAGAGAGTACTTGGAGAAACAACTGGAATTGGGACCATTTGGGGGCAAGGTAGAAACCCAGTGCGATGAAAACTCCCTAAAATCTATGAGGGTAACCCTAGTAGAGACTCCTAGTATTGGAGGATACAGAGCCTGAACCAGTTATCTTCTGTCACCAGTCAAGGCTTCCAGTAGAGGGACTGGGACATCAACTCAGCCATAAAATCTTCGACCTACAATGTGTACTGCCTGAAAGATGTGCTGGGGTCAAGTTCTGGCACAGAACTTGTAGGAGTGGCCAACCAATGACTGGTCCAACTTGAGACCCACACCATGAGATGGAGCCGACCCTTGATACTGCCTGGAGAGCCAGAATCCGGAGGCTGGAGAGCTCAGAGACCTAGGATAGAGCCAAACATGACCTGCAAAAAGGAAGTCAGTGAAATGATTCTTAATCATGCTCTGCTCTATTCGTAGACCAGAGCCCAGCATATTAATCAGAGAAGCTTCATCCAGCAACTGATAGACAGAGCTTAGAAAATTCGGCTGAAGGAGAGGAAGGATTGTAGAAGCTAGAGGAGTCAAGGATAGATAGCATAAGAACAGGCCTACAGAATCAACTAAACAGGACTTACAGTGGCTCATCGAGACTGAACCAATACTCAGGGAGCCTATTTAAGTTTGACCTGCTAGGTCCTTTGCATATATGTTATGTTGTATAACTTGGTATTCTTTGGGGTCCCTAACAATGGAAGTTGGGGCTGTCTCTAACTCTTCTGTCTGCTTTTAGGACCCTTTCCTCATACCGGGTTACCTTGAAGAGCTTTGATACCAGGATATATGCCAAGTCTTATTGAAATTTGTTATGCCATGTTTGGTAGTTATTCCTGGGAGGTCTGCTCTTTTCTGAAGGGAAATGAGGAGGAGGAGGAGTAAGTCTGTGGGAGAGAGCAGGTGGTGATGGGGGGCTGGGTGGGAGGGGAGATGGGAAACTGCAGCTGGGATACTCTATATGAGAGAGGAATAAAACAAACACCAAAAAAAAAAAAAAAAAAAAAAAAAAAAAGCAAAAAACCAAAAAAACCCAAAAACCAAAAACCAAAATCCACCACCACCACCACCACCACCAACAACAACAACAACAAAAAGCAGAAAATACCATAGGGTATGTCCTGTGAAAAACTGTAAAAGACAGTTTTTTTTTTTCCTAGCTAGAATTAAGAACAAGGAGATGAAGAAGTGACATGGCTATTCTAAGCAATACAGTTCCAAGAAATAATATGGTTAAGAAGTTATGATTTCAAGCCCCATCCTGTCAAGTTCTGCCCTGTTAATTGGTGTGTGAAACAATGAAACAGTCTACTAGTGTGATACCTCATTGGGTAATTGCAAGAATTAAATATTTCACTATTTGATATTTAATCACACCCAACATTTTTTTTTAACCACTGGGAATTGATAAAAATTAAGATAAATTTAGAAATGTTAGAGGTTAGAGAAAAATGAAGATCAATCCTTTATCTTTTCCATGATTGTCGTATGGGCAGATGAGTTGTCACCACTAATTTGAGCACCTATGACATCCAGCTAAGCTGCTTTCCAAGCTTGAAAGCCTTGAAGTGGGTATCAGTGAGTCTCTTCCCTTGGTGTCACTATTATCTGACGGGTAGACCCTGGGCCACGGTAGTGACCACCATAGATACCAGTCTTGCTGTTTTCTACTGTGTATTCTACCTATGGGAGGAAAACAACAACCACACCAACTAGCGTGCAGTGACAAGAATCATCAAGGTTAGGGTAAGAATCAAGGTCAGTAGGTGTGCAGGCAAGCTCTTTGCTATGCACGGGCATGCTACTTCTGCAGAGTGTGTTTATCTGTATGATAAAGGCTCAGTGTGGTCAATTCCAGGCTAAGCAAGCACCCGCTTTGCTTGTGTGTGAACAGAACCCTGCTTTAAGCATAGTTCCCTGTGTAAACCAACTTGCTCTGCTTGCTCCAGGAAGACGAGGTTAAGAAGAGGGAAGGTGATGGGGAGGAGAGAAAGAGCCCACATTCAAGGAAAGTTGACATGGGGCTCCAAGCTCAGCGTGGTTCTGGGGCTTCAGAAACTTGTGGATAAGCAAGGGAGTCTTAAGGCACACAGTGAAAGACTAAAGCATGCCTCTTGTTTTTCCGTTCTGTTCACAAACAGCCTTTGCATGTGCATAGGACTGCACAGGAAGGAGGGCACCTGAAACAGCTTTACCGTTTGTGGCAGTGTCATCTTTGGGGCAGTTCAATAGCAGTCAGGTTCCCAAGTCTAGTCTCAGGAAGGCTGAGTATTCTGAGTTCCCTCACAGGACAACTGTGAGCAAGCACATGCTGGATGAAGACATAAAGGGCCCTCAGCCTCATTCTTTGTCCCTTCAGTGTGGTCTTTGGGTTGATGATCAACAAGAGGACAATGTCTTCATGACACCAACATCGAAGTCACACTGTGAATAGTTTAACAGGAGTTATCTTTGAGATAGTAAGCTGTTAGCAGAGAGCGCTTCAGAACAAAGCAAACTGAAATACCTGGGGCAGCAATGCTTTCAATGTAAACCTGTCCCGACAACAAACAAAAACAAGAATATGTACAACATGTGAGGCTATGCTGTGGACATCAGCTTTACCAAGGCGTGAGAGTGGGCTTGGGTTAATTTCCTGTTGTAAATTCAGGCTCATCCTTGTACATCTACTCTATGAATACCTTGCTGGGGAGGCAGATATAAGGCTCTTAACTCTTTTTTTTTTTTTGAGACAGGGTTTCTCTATGTAGCCCTGGCTGTCCTGGAACTCACTCTGTAGACCAGGCTGGCCTCGAACTCAGAAATCTGCCTGCCTCTGCCTCCCAAATTCTGGGATTAAAGATGTGCACCACCACTGCCTGGCTGGCTCTTAACTCTTAAGAGTTAGTTAAGCAACAATACCATAATGCCTGCAAGCTCTGGGGACTGGCCTATGGATATCTCCTAGATCACACTGGTAACATTTACATAAAAATAAAATGTCTAAATGTGGGTCTATGATGTGAGTATAACTCGGAAAAGTGCTTCTGATATTATCATTTTGTCACACCTTCCATTCTCAGTGTCTTCTTGCTAGGGTCTCAGTCAGGGTCAGTCTGCCACTGGGGTCTTCATCTAACCCTACAGCTGTTTACCCTCAGGTGTCTGCTCTGACTTCTGGTGAAGAGTTAACTATGCAGAACTCTGTGATGGACAAAGCAGAGGACATTCTGTGGGCTCTACTCTCTCCTTGATCTGTACACACCATATTTACTCCTAGCGTCTCTGACATCAAAGTACAGCAAACTATATAAATCAGACTTGTCAAGTGGACTGAAGGAAAAGCAGTTTAGGGGAGAGTCAGGTCATTGGGCAGTACTGCCAATTTTTCTGTTAAGTTCACAGCTGACATTGGTTCATAGGTGGTGTTGTAATTTTATATAACATTAAAAATTCTTACCAGTTGACCCATGATCTTATTATTTTTTTATCTTATAATTATCAAGACACCACTTCATACTGGTTTTCTCTCATCCGTTGCTATCTTTGAGCTCCTATAACCAAGGAAATATAAATGAGATGAATTGGTTGCTTTTAGAGAAGGACATGGAGCTGTAGACATTTGTCCCCAGCAGAGCATTTTCTCCCATTACTATTTGCATTGTGTTGTGTAGCAGCTATGATATCGTGCATTTACAATCATACTTTAGTGCTGAGTGGCAGTGCAGTCTTTAAGAGGCAGTGATGGAGTCCATCCCTCATTGATCCAACACTACAAATAAATAGAGTGACAATCACGGGAAGATCTATGACTCGGTTTTTATACATTCAGATGCTATAACCCCATCATGCCCGCTACCCACGTGACAGTGCTCTGTGATGCTGTTAAAAACTGCTGCTCAATTTCAGAGACATTTTATGTGGGAAGAAAAAATAAGCATCCAACCTTTGACAAAACCAGAAATAATAGAAGTATACAGTGAAAGGTAACTGTAGCCTTTACTAAGTCCAGAGGATGAAGGAGGAGAAATGATCAGAGCACATTAGATTTCAGATTCACAATGAATAGATCTTTGATTCCCATGGAACTCTGAAATGTGGGAAGTGTGAGATGCTTTAGGAAATGCATGGCTAAGTTCTGCTAACTTCCTTTCTCTTAAGGAGACTGGTTCTTATAACATTGAATTGATCGGTAATACCATAAGTGATTTTCAACACAGGGGAGATCACCAGTGACCTTATAATCCTAATGGTTATTTTTGCTTATTCACACTACTGTTTGTCTACATAGACATTTTTATGGTTGTAACCGCAATGAGGAGACAACATTATTATTAATTTCTACTGAATACAGGAAATGGGAGTACTTACTTTTATGGCTCTGTAAAATTCCACTGGATTATTCCAAATACTTTATTTAAACATTCTTTATAATACACTTAGATTACTTTGGATTCTTTGCTTCCTTGGACAAAGCTGCAAAACAAAACCCCCAAAACCATTGTGCACTTATTTGTTTTTTGTTGAGTTATTTCTCTAGGACACATTCCCAGGAGTAGAATTTTTGGTTTGAAGAAAATGATACATTTTTATGGCCCCTGGTATAAATTGCCATAAAGATGGGCTTTAATAAAATTTCAGTAGCTATTTCTCCTTGAGGATCCTAAAGGACAAGGCACGTTTAGCTGCCTTTGAAAAATCTGCCTGCTCCATTTTCTGGGCCATGGATGTTATCAGAGGCATGGAGAGAGTGAGGAGAGAGGGGATGACTAAAGAGACTGTCGTGAATCAGCATCCACAGAGCACCCCCCACCCTAGGTTTCCTGCGGCCCAGACTCTGCAACTTGTTTCTGGACTCTGCTTTTCTGGCTTTCCCAACTCTGTGAGATGGGCCCAGGCTGTAGTGGGTGGCCAGTCAAGGGACATCAGATATTACTAGGCAGAACATGGAAAGAGTCCCTGGAGTCTTTCAGAATTGGAGAGACAACGGTGAGACTTAGCTAAGGGTGGGCTGGTGGCAGTGCCATCTGTCTAGCTGTGCTTTGGGGGTTTCCTAGTTCTGATCGTGAGAATGGTGGTGCTTATTCTTCTGGTTGAGGATGATGTACACAGCCATGGGTCTTGACAACAACATCTTTGAAAAAGAGCAGCTCCATCCACCAAACACAGACTATGACTTAAAGTCAGGAGCACATGAAGATGACATGCAGAATATGGGACAGAATGGAGGAGGGAAATACATGCCTTGGTAATATGTACACCACTGGGGAATTTTTAAAATAAGGGTTTTTAAACGGTCACTTCCTTCCTTCCTTCCTTCCTTCCTTCCTTCCTTCCTTCCTT
>NC_034591.1:55153402-55192265 GCF_900095145.1 Mus pahari
ATGTTCACAAGAGGATGAAGAGGGAACATGTTGGTCCATACAGGATGTTCACAAGAGGATGAAGAGGGAACATGTTGATTCACATAAGATGTTTGAAAAACTGGTGCCACAACAGGATCAAGGAGTTTAAACAATTGCAGTACATTCCTATTTTAAGTTATATTCTGTGCTTCTGTAAATTGTGGGTATGCTTCTGTTCTGCACAGAGGCCATGGGCAGTGGGAATCCAAATTAACTAGTATTTGTGACTTGCGAGAAAAAAGGTGGATACCACATTTCAAGATGGCTCCTAGCTGGCCTTGTTGGCATCATTTGCTCATCTCTGATAACAAAAGAACCCCTTCCACAAATCTTGTTGTTCTTAGAAGAATCAAGTCCACTGGCTGTTGAATAAATATGTCCCTTGGGCATGTGGGACTGGGTTTAAAGGCTGCTCCACAAAGAAAGGTGTGACTGGAATCGTGGACAACATGGTCAAGTATCCCTAACAACACAGGATGAATGACTTCTGGACAAACTCCATCATTAGAGGTGGTTCTAAATCTGATACTCTGCTATGCTTGGGTTAGGGTTAGGGTTAGGGTAGGGTTAGGGTTAGGGTGAGGGTTAGGGTTAGGGTTAGGGTTAGGGTTAGGGTTAGGGTTAGGGTTAGGGTTAGGGTTAGGGTCTTCTCAGTTTTTGCATTTTCTCTGGAGTAGGTTTACCAAGATCACCAGATATATGTTTTGGTGGCCACATGTCCTACCTTCTCTTATTTTATTTTGTTTTTATTTACTTTATATTCTGATCACAGTCCCCCTACCTTCTCTCTTCCTAATTTCACACTTATGAGTCCTTCCCCTATTGCCCCTCCCCTTCTCTAAAGAGAAGGAGAACCCCCTTGGATACCAACCCAACCTGGGTCATCTAGTCCCAGCAGGTCTAGGTACCTCTTCTCCCACTGAGGCCCAATCGGGCAGTCCAAGTAAGGGGTAAGGGAATCCAACGGCAGGGAAAAGAGTCAGAGACAGTCCCTGCTCTGCTTGTTATGGGACCCACATAGGCCCAGCACCCACATGTTCCCTAATAGGTGGGCAAAGCTCTGGACACCCCTGTACTCCCAGGTTAGTTGAATCCATGGCTCTTCTTGTGATGTCCCTAACCCCCTGACTTGCTCTTTTCTATCTCCACTCTTCCACAAACTTCTGGGGCTCCACCTAATGTTTGGCTGTGGGTCTCTGCATCTGCCTCCATCTGCTGCTGGATGAAGCCTTTCAGGAGACAGCTATGCTAGGTTCCTATCTACAAGCATAGGAGAGAATTATTAATAGTGTCAGATGTTGGCTCTCTTACATGGCATGGGTCTCTCATTGTGTAGTCATTGGGTGGCTGTTCCCTCAGTCTCTGATCCATCTTTATCCCTGCACATTCTGTAGGCAAGATAAATTTAGAGTTGAAGGGTTTGTGGGTGGATTGATGTCCTCCTCCCTCCTCTGGAGGTCCTTCTTGGCTACAGGAATTGGCCACTTCAGTCTCTATTTGCCCTCTGGTAGGAATCTCAGCTAGGGTCGGCCCATACTACCTTCTCTTTTTGTGCCTAAATAAAAATAAGCTGCATATATGAGGATATGAAACTTTTTTATTATTATTTTCTTTATTTACATTTCAAATGCTGTTGTGACGTTGTACATCGTGGTGCGCACTAGGCTCCGCACCACGATGTACAACGTCCACAAGCAGTCAGGTTTAGGAGTTCTCTGGTGGACTTTTTAGGGTCACTTATGTATACCATCATATCATCTGCAAATAATGATAATTTGACTTCTTCCTTACCAATTTGTATCCCCTTGATCTCCTTTTGTTGTCGGATTGCTCTGGCTAGGACTTCAAGTACTATATTGAATAGGTAGGGAGAAAGTGGGCAGCCTTGCCTAGTCCCAGATTTTAGTGGGATTGCTTCGAGTTTCTCTCCATTTACTTTGATGTTGGCTACTGGTTTGCTGTAAATTGCTTTTATCATGTTTAGGTATGGGCCTTGAATTCCCAATCTTTCTAAGACTTTTATCATGAAGGGGTGTTGGATTTTGTCAAATGCTTTCTCAGCATCCAATGAAATGATCATGTGGTTTTTGTCTTTGAGTTTGTTTATGTAGTTGATTACATTGATGGATTTCCTTATATTAAACCATCCCTGCATCCCTGGGATGAAGCCTACTTGGTCATGATGAATGATCATTTTGATGTGTTCTTGGATTCGGTTTGCGAGGATTTTATTGAGTATTTTTGCATCAATATTCATAAGGGAAATTGGTCTGAAGTTCTCTTAAAGGATATGAAACTTAATGCTTTCATGTGTGGGTTGTTTTCTCAGTTTGTCTAGCATTTTTGTGTAGTGATCTTTGGTGTGATGGGATATATATATATATCCATGCAAAACTTCATTCTATAGCTTTGTAGTTGGTTTTCAGTGGTCCCAATACCTTTCTCTTCTTGTGACAACGTCTGCCTTACCTAACACACCAAGAGCTTTAACTTGAGGTACTTCTTTTCTTGTGAGAGATTTGGATGCTGTGTTTTCTATGCACCTACTCTTAAGTACGAATGCATTACACCAGGCAGCCCTCTCTAGGTTTCCCCTATGGGCTTACTGCCTACTTACCAAGCTGCAAGTTTTCCCATTTGAATGAACTCAGTTCCTTCAGAAGTATGCTTTATCTTTTCTTAAGAAATCTTATAGGACCTAGTCATTGTAAACAGCCCTGTTTTTTTACTTTAGCAACCGGCTGATGAGAAAACAAAGTTATTTCTCTGAACCAACTTACTTCTAAAGTCTCAGCCAGTGCAAAGTCCCTCCAGAGAAACTCTATTTTTCTGACTTGGACCAGACATGATTATTCTATGACCCAGAAATTGGATAAAAACATTGATGTGGCTCGGAAGGAATGGTCTGTTCTGTGTATATAAGGGAGTACTCTGCTTCTCAGCCGTCCACGTATCATGAAATTGCCTTTTCCTTCCCCCTTTTCCTAATAAAATAAATTCAAAATGAGACATGAACAATGTGTGATACGGTCACTTTTTAGTCCCATTTCCTAAGAAGTATAACACTGTGAAAAAGAACAAGGGTTTTTCTCACAATTTATGGTGGCAGTATTATTTACACAAAATGAAATTAATTTTAGAATGTGTATTTAGAGAAAATTCTAAGATAAAGAGCTGGTTTTGGAGCAAAGTGGTTACCAGTGCTTTGCAATGAATAGTACGCTGGGGAAGGGGTGAACAAAAGGCTTGACATACTATGTGCCCTTCCAAAACCATGACAATCGGCCAATCTCCAGTTCTATGGGGCCTGAAGGGATGAGATGGGTGTTCAGTGATGGCCTCTCCTTGCCTGTGTTGACTGCCCATCTCCTGGGAACACCCACTTGCCCCCATCAGTGAGTCCAGACGCTAGACAGGATTGGGAGTCCATGGGAGGACTTCCTGTGTCTCCTATCCTGTTACTCGCTGGCTTGGTTGTGCTTTCTTTCCCCTTCTAGTTGTTGCTCATGACTCACTTGCTTCTCTCCCAGCAGCCCCGCGGATGCAGAGACACATGCACACTCATAGCCATCCAAGGACTCTCTCCTGTCTGTAAGCATCCCTCTCATCTTCATAACTTCTTGAAATCTCCTTCTTATTCTGTTTATGAGTCACTGAATGAGAGTTGTCATAGACAAAGAAGGCATCGTTTTCTATGTCCATGTTGGGGAAAAGTAACTATTAAGTTGTGAAATGAAATAGGATATGAAGAAGTAGCATTTTCTAGATCATGCATTCTTTTCTAGATTTTTTTATTCCCCCCTTTTGTATTAAAACCACTCCTCAATGAAACAATGTTTTAGATAAAAATTCAAAAATCTTGTATCAACTAGTCTTTGTCCATTTCTTCATTTATTTATTTATTCATTGGGGTTCTACACATAGAAGTCAGAAGACAATTCTTGTTAGAGCCTTTTTCTCCTCCCACTGGGTGGGTCCCAGAGTTGGAACTCAAGATTTCAGGCTTGGCTATAAGAGCCTTAAGCACCTGTGCCAACTTGCTGGCCCATCTTTGCACTGTAAAAAGTTGGCTAATTTTATATATTTGGTTTGTTGAAACTTTAAAACGTGAACAGAGCAGATATGAGGGAGGAAATGAGCGGAAGCAATAACTGACAGCTGACTTATAAAAACAGACCCTTTAATTAACAAGTGTGTACAGCAGCATTTGCCGTGTTTACTTAATAAATTTCTAGTCTCCGAAAACGCGTTTGATAATTTCACATGAAGTGGTTTTTTTTCTTCTGAACAAATCTGGGTGCTTATTTTATTTCTTCTTATTTGAATAAATAGAATAAAAATTAAACCCTGTCTCTCAGAGCCACTTAAAGTAAAATGTCCTGTCTGATGTCTGTGAATAGCACAGACGTTAAGACAGAACTTAGGTAAGAAAATGCCACTGGGAGTGTATCTTTCCTTTCATTTTTGCTTTTCTAAGGCAGACAGCAAGGGGAACTCAGCCAGACGAATCGCTTTCTTCCCTGACTTACCCTTTTGTTTCTTCTCCCCTGTCCTTATTCCTTTCCCCCCTTCTCTTCTTCTTTCTCCTTCTTGTCCTGGTCCCTCTCTTCTTTCATCTCCTCCTTGATCTCTGTCACCTTAAACAGAGCAAGGGTGGGCTGCAGCTCACTACAGACACTTCCTCTTCCCCTACTCTGTCCTCCTGACTGCTGGATGTCGACTCTACCTTTCTTTACACGCATAGTGCTCATTTTAAAAATCAGAGCAGTATAGCAACATCTAGTGATAGTGTTGAAAAGCACAAAGAAAGTCTCTGAGCTCAGGAGCTACACTTTCGAAAGGGAAATATTTTCATGTAGTAATGAGTGGTATTAAGCGTGATGTTGTTATAGGTAGATATTGAAGTCTAGAGGGAACACTCTGGGGTTTCCAGATTCTCTTGTCTCTGAACAATGGTTTGGACAGAGACACATAGATGGTAACAGAAGAAAGAGCTATTTAGAGAGATAGAGGAGGGTCGATAGAGATCAGAGATGGGGACAGGTCAAAGGCTCAATGATGTTTATGCTGGGAAGACTGGGTCATTTGCACTGCATGGATTTTTACTTCAAGCCTTGGAGTGGAGGGGTTTCTAGTCTGGTTTCTTTTATATGGATTTTTTATTTTTAACCTCATTCTCCTGCTACGTTACCAAGGGTTATGGAGAAGAAACTGTTGAACAATTGAAGACTGAAATTGAATTAAGTGGCAAAGCCTGTGATTATCAAAGTGGGCAAGAGAATCTGAGCACAGTAAGGTTTAGTATGGCTGGGGTACAAGACAATGGAGCCATGGCAAGCCCAGTGGCTTATGATCCAATCAACCACATAAAGTACACATGGCCTCTGACTTACGTTAAAAAGAAATCAACTTCAAAGTTTGCTCAAAAGAAACAGTGAAAAAGAATTCATCTATGTCATGTAATTTTGAGTAAGAACCAGGAACAGCCATTAACATTTGTGCGTGTGTGTGTGTGTGTGTGTGTGTGTGTGTGTATGTGTGTGTGTGAAATGGTGTTGAATGGGATTCCATTTTCAAAGGCGCATGATAACAGCTGATGAGATCTCCAATGAATAGCATAAGTTACCTGGAAGACAGACCCTTATCAGTTAAGTTGATACCATAGTTATTCTCTAAGACCATGAACAAAATTAGATCTTTCCTTGAGAAACCAACCAAAAAACCCGACATACTGTAATTGAGACTCTCAGCTGTCAGGCAGATTTTACATGTAACTTTGTATCTTCCAACAATCTAGATCATTAGATATGCCTTTCAACTTCACTTTACTAATAAAACCCAGTACCACAGAGGTAAAATTTCCCTAGAATCCATAGTGGAAATATATTTCTATGCTGGTCTGGCTGTTTCAAGAGGGAATTCTATTTTGTGGCAGTGCTTAGGAGAATTTATTTAATCCTTATTAAGTGACTTGCACTACTTATTTCATGCATCACAAACCAGTGTCTCAGGTCAAGAGAAAACTGAGAAGAAACTGTAGCTTGTTAAGATATTTGCTTGGAGGAAGTATTACTTGCTGTCCTTGTTGGTGGCAGGGTGGGGGGAGGTGATTGCTGCTTGCAGCATAGCTAGCTGATCCAAAGACAGAGTTAGAGGGTGGCAGACTTCTCACTGTGTTCAACGAGAGATGCTGACTTGAATCAGAGGAGATCTTCATGCTTGTTTTCTTGCTCACCAATTTATCCGAAAATAACCACACAAAAATGAGGGGATTAAGGAAAATCTAATCTCCTCAGGCCTTCCTTCAACCCTGATTGATGGTAAGTATAAAATGATGACACATATACACACGTGTTCCTGGACATTTTTTTTTCTCCAAAAGGAAGGCCAGCATTTCTCAAAATTTATTTTGATGGATGTACTGGCTAGTTTTGTGTCAACTTGACACAGCTGGAGNTATCACAGAGAAAGGAGCTTCAGTTGGGGAAATGCCTCCATGAGATCCAGCTNTAAGGCATTTTCTCAAATAGTGAACAAGGGGAGAGGACCCCTTGTGGGTGATGCCATCTCTGGGCTGGTAGTCTTGGTTCTATAAGAGAGCAGGCTGAGCAAGCCAGGGGAAGCAAGCCAGTAGAGAACATCCCTCCATGGCCTCTGCATCAGCTCCTGCTTCCTGCCCTGCTTGAGTTCCAGTCCTGCATCCTTTGGTGATCAACAGCAGTATGAAAGTGTAAGCCGAATAAACCCTTTCCTCCCCAACTTGCTTCTTGGTCATGATATTTGTGCAGGAATAGAAACCCTGACTAAGACAATGGATATTAGTGTTTTGTTGGATGTTAGAAAATATTCTGCTAAACAGTGGTATTATGGTGAAATACATGTCTAAATTCTTAGTTATCCATTGTCAAACTTGATCTTTAGGGTTAGATTTGTTAGCGTTACTGGGACCTCACTCTGGGCTCTTTAGTCCTTGTGTCTCCTTCCAAAGAATTCAAATGAGACATATGGAATATAATGGAGAAGACAGGAAAGATTTATTATATAAAGTAGCACGGCCTATCCTTAAGGGTGTGCCTGAAGAGTTGCCAAGAGGCCATCACTTTGTCTGTATTTTAGGTTTGCTGATGTTAAGGTCTTTGAATGGACAGATTTCTCAAGAAGCATTTTTCTCTCCAGGTTACTGGCATGCCCATTTGACTAGACTCTAAAAGGAAGGGTACATCATGGCTTTGTTCCTTAACAGAAGAGAAAATGATCTCATAAAGTATAAGGTTTCTGGAGCTAGGTTTAGATGAAGGATAATTATTGAAGAAGGTAGTTCAGGAGGTCACATGTTCTCCCAGGGTCTGAAGTCCCAATCCTTTGATGGGTAATAAGAGACCCATAGTTTCAGTCTGTGGTTTAACAGGTTGTTGGATATGAGGAAGAGGTTTAGCTCTGTCACACTCTAATCCTGCTAATATTTGTCTAGCTACCTGGTAAAATGCTTTTTTGAAATAATGCATTCATAATAATAAATAATGATTCATTTACATGTATTTGTGTGTGTGTGTGTGTGTGCACGCGCGCGCACGCGCGCACCCGCTCACATATGTCTGTATGTATCTTTGGAAGCTAGAAGCAGGTATGAGATACCCCTGAAGCTAGATTTACATGTGGTTGTTGTGTGTCATCCTGGGAACTGAACTCTGGTCCTTTGCAAGAGCAAGACGTGTGCTTAACAGCTAAGCCATCTCTCCAGGCCTGTCATTTACTGGGCATATTATAATCACTACTTTTCAGGTAGCCTTTAAACCCAGTAAACTAGCAATCCCTTACATAAGTATCAGTGCTTCTCCCAGAGATCCACCTACTGAGGTATGTGAAGAGGAGACATTTATTTTGGTTCATATGCTCAGTCTCGAAGTTGGTTGTTTTCATACCTTCAAGTATTTGTTGCAATGAGGAATGAATGATGACAGATGACATAAAGTGTGAAGGCTTTTGTCATTTGTCTTGCATTCACTTTTTATTCAATGAAAGTCAATTTGGATCAGATAAACATGCCATGAATCACTCATGATGGGGAAACAGATGCATCTATAAGAGAGAAGGAAATGACCAGAAAACAAATGGCACCTGGCCCGTGTCTGGTGAGTAATTCCTGCTCATGTTCCCTGGTTTATCTAGACGTAGTAGCAGCTGGGATCCCCCCATGACTCCTGTACCCTGCTGCCATCTTCCTTGACTTCCCTGATCACCTAGAACTGCAGCCAGCCAGGCTGCAGGGCTGACATCTAAAGCCCATTCTTTCATCTTTTCAGCACGGTACCTTGGTTCAGGCAGAGGTTTTGGGGCTTATTAGGTAGATTCATAGTCTCTTAGTCTCCTCTGTTTGTTGGAAGATTTGCGATGAGTTCATTATAGATTAGAGATGATTGCCCTTTCTTTATTCCTTTCCAGAAGCCCAGAGGCGATGGGGCTCAGACGAATGCAAGAAAGAGTTGAGCTTCTTGAGGGGTTGGCTCAGTGTTCCCGCTACATCCTGGGGTCTCTGTCTGGCTACACTGCTTTCCCCCTCAGTTTCATGGGCAGTGCTGCATCTTCACCTTAATTTCCCCAGTAAGCATTTCCTTCTCCATTTTCTGGCTGATTCCTAGTACATATGGTCTCCACAACTGATCTCAGGCTGCCTTTCCTGCCTTTCCTGGCTGTGCGTATCTTTTCTCCCTTATATCATCTCTTGCTTAAGAACCATTCATGTCCCTTTCAGGGCCAGCTCTGGTAAAGATGTTACCAAGGGGATTACATTCATTTCTCTCTAGCTGGGTTTCAAGCTCCCTGATGGTAAGCGCTAAGTTTTGCTTTCCCCCTTTCCAGCTCAATGACACAGGCATACCAAAAAAATTTTTTTTTTAGATGAAACTTCTGCTGGTCCTAGAGGTACAGTGTGTGTGTGTGTGTGTGTGTGTGTGTGTGTGTGTGTGTGTGTGTGTATGTGTGTGTGTGTGTGTGTGTGTGTAGGTCTGAGGATAGCCAGCAGGAACTGATATTCTCTGTCCACCATCTAGGTCCAGGGGATTGAACTCAGATTGTTTGGCATGGCAAGCCCTTTACCTGCTGAATCACCTCTCACTGGCCCTGATATATCAGAAATTTTAACTAATATCGAGTAATGAAAAAGCCTTATCTCATTTCCCCACTCAGGGAACATACCCATTTACACATCTACATTTTGATTTCCATTTAGAAATGTTCCTGGGTTTCTAAACTATCTATCTTACTTATCAGTTGTGGTTCTGGTTGTATCTCCTCAGTACTGACTTCTATTAACTTATATTTCCATTTTTTTACTTTGTAATAATAATAATAATAGCTTACAAAAATGTGTTATGTATTTTATATCCCTAGGTAGACTATGAAAATTTCAAGGTCACTTCTCACTGGTTTCTAGCTTTAAATAAATATTAAATGATCGTGATTTTGATCATGTGGCTCAAGTCAGTGTTTTAGCTTTAATGTGTCCCTGTACGTGGCTATTTCCTGTTGTTATTTCTTTTGTGGCTCTCACAATTGACTTTCTGCCTAGAGCTCGCTCTCTTTGTTCATTCTTTATTTTAATGAACTGATTTTCTACATTCAATATACATTAATGAGTGGCCACTTGGCTTTGGAAAAGATAACAGTAAACCAAGGATCAAATTTCCTGATTTGATGCACTGAGATAGTAAACAAATAACAAACAAAATGCACCATGTTTTCTGGTGCTAAATATGCTGGGGCAGGTACTCTGCAGAGATGCCTCAACAGGTAAGAAAACTTGTCATGCCTGTAGAAGACCTGGGATCAGTTCCCAGCATCTACATGACAGTTTACAATCATCTATAAGTCCAGTTCCAGGGCATCCAGTGCCTCCTTCTGATTTCTGTGGGCCCCAGAACACACGGTACACATACTGACATACAGAAAAAAAACACTCATACACATAAAGTATAGAAAATATTATTGGGAAGAACACATAGAATGAAGGAATAGAAGGTAAGGAGAGAGTTGCAATTGGAGATTGTGTTTTTTTGACTTTGAATAACTTCCATGGGGATGAGAGGGAAAGAATGTTCTAGTAAAGGGGGATCATAGGTAGAAATGCTCCAGCAGGAACATGCTTAAGAGACTGGAGAAAAGCAAAGGTCTTAGTGTGGCTGAGGCAGCATGTAGAAAGTCATTGCAAAGGCCCTGGGAGAAAACAAGAACTGCATAATAAAACCTGTAAAATAAAATGATACCCGTTATTGTGCATCCACCATGGAAGCAATGGCACTTTCAGTAGTTTTCAGCATGCAGACGTGAATCAAGCTGCCTCTTGCCCCAGGGAGCCCAGACTTTAGCAGTGTGAGAGAATATGACTCAAGAGAGGTATGTTGTAAGAGCTTAGGTATGTTTTGGATCGCAGTTCTGGAGATCTTAAGTCATGGTTGGTCTATTGCTTTGGAGCCTGTGGAGAGGAAGCATAGCACAGTGGGAGAGGGGAGTGGAGGACACTTCTCTCCTTAGAGAAGAGAGTAGAGGGGATGGCTGCGTCACACTCTTCCATTCAAGGGTACACTCGCCATCAATTAACTCCTCTGCACCCAACTCCAGTGTCCTAAATGTTTTACCAGTTCCTAACAGTTGCAGAAGCTAAGAAATAAGCCTTGAACGCATGGGTCTGCCGGGTACACTCAAGGATAAAACCAAAGTCGAGGATAGGGTCTCAGTTTGGGGAGAAGTTTATCTTAGGTTCTGATAAGAGAAGTTAAGTCCTAACTTCTGTCCCGGCTGGTGGAGAGAGAGAGAGAGAGAGAGAGAGAGAGAGAGAGAGAGAGAGAGGAAAGTGTCATAACTTTCTGCTCTCCAGGGTGCAGTCTCAGGCATAAAAATTTCAAGTATGTATGTTCCTTAAACCAGCAGTTTCATCTTTAAATTTGTTTCCTAAGGAAATAATTGTGCAAAGATATGTAGTCAAGTACTTTTGCAACATATTGTTCACAATGATAAGCTAGATAAAGAACAATGGGCATAGACAAGTCAAATGTGATAAATCTACCAAATAACACACTTTATTCTTATTTAAAATGAAAAGACTATTGATACAGAGAGGTAGTTCTGGTATACAGTTAAATGTAATAATAAAGATATAAAACAGCATACAAAAGAAAAGATCACTTTGATAATATTTTAACAGTATCTAACAGATATTCTGGAAGTCTAGATAAAAGTAGTTTAAGAGGGTTAATATACACATAGTAAAACAGGAACATTTCCTCTTTATTTAACCTCATTCTTTGATCAGGTTACTTTTGTGAGATTTTTTTTTTTGTAATCTGAAAATGGTTTTTAGTTTCTAAAAAGGAAAGAAAAACATAAATGTTGAACCTAGGTAAACCCTTTGGTCAGCAGGACTATTGATTTTATTCTCCACCTGACTCCAGTGTGCAGACAGAGCGGACTTCTGGGTAGCCACTCAAAGGATTTACTTGCACAGGGCAGAGCTTTAAAGATGGAGACACCACACTGGCCCTCAGTCTTTTCCATCACTACTAAATTGTTTTTGACATCGGCTACTTCAAAGTGGAGATGATAAATGGAAATACCACAAAATACAGGCTGTGTTTACCAGCTGAGCCTACACAGTCAGTGGAGTGGGCTTCTTCATGAGGAGCTCAGCGTGAGACTTTTAGTCTAGGTGCCCAAGGGCAGGCACTCCTCACAGTGGCTACCTTTTGGATATTACTGGTGCCTATTCAGGAGTTGATGGGAGCTTATAAATGGATTTGTCCGTATACAGTCCCTACTCAGTCAAGCAGAAAATAAAAATTAATCGAGTTCTGAAAGGAACAAATGGAAGTCATAGTTTCCACCCAGTCCCTGTGGAGAGCTGAAGATATCAGGCTGCAGCTTGAAGAATTAATTCTGTCTGCGTTGACTTTGCCAATGGTGTTTTACTTCTTCCCCGTGTCTCTCCCTGGTCAGGAGAATGTTCTGCATGCCTTACAGTTTCCTGCATGTGCTTTGGTAACAGATGCTGTCAAAAGTGCCCGGGACGATATTGTAACAGCTCTCATCAGTGACATCTTCATCTTGTTATAGATTTCCTAGCTTTCTGATAGGCTGCACCTTTGATTTAGGACTTCAAAAAGACTCTAATCATTTAAAGAAAGCCCTGCGTGCTGACTTGAGTCCTCTCGAAAGTAATCGCCTTTTAAATCTCCACGTTCCTAAATGCTTGCGCTCTGTTCCTCTGGCTTATTCTCGTTTGTATTTTGATCAATATTTAAAAAGTGGAGGATGATGGTGACTCTACATCAGGCAAATGTAGTGGAAGAGGTGGAGAGGGAACTGAGAAGAAAGGAGAGGCTATATACCATGGGAGGGAACTAAGGAGACAGTGCGCTCATCCCCTTACCAGAGGAGAGCTTAACATGCCTAAGGTTTTACATCAGAAATAGGGGACTGCTCTGTATGACTGATCCCCAGAGTGTCTTGGAAGGGAAACTAGTCCCATGAGATGTTTTACAATAAGTGCTCCGAAGTCAGATAGCTTTGGGAGCAGTGTGTGCTGTACAGTGCTCCTGGTGGTTTGCAGTGTCGATTGGTGCTAGCAGGAGCAGCTGTGCCGTTCTATTGCACACATTATTTTCTATGTTATTTGCCTGCTGAATTACCTTTAAAAATTACTTATGCATTATTATGTGTGCATGTGTGTGTATCCACGAATGCATGCATGCATGCATGCATGATGTGTATGGGAACATATATTACAGTGCGCTTGTGGATGTCAGGAAAACTTTGTGGAATGAATCTACCTTTTAGGCACTGAACTCAAGACATTAAGCTTGAGTGACAAGTGCCTTTCCTGGTTGTGCAATCACACTGGATTCAGCCTATTCAGTTAGTTATCATGCCTTACTTTTTATTCTATTATTCCTCTTAGAAAATTAAATGGGCTAATAAATTCTTTATAATATGTATACATGTGGTGGCGGTGAAGAAGAAAAAGGAGGAGGAGGAGGAGGAGCAGGAGGAGGAGGAGGAGGAGGTAACATGATCTACAGTCCTGTTAGACTTAAATTAATATGTTAAAGAGTATTCTGCATGTTTTAATTTACCAGTCTAGTTTGTCTTGATTGCTGCACCTGCACACTTATATGTGTCATGCATGCTCACATATAAAAACCAGACACTGTAGCCAAGTTTTCTGTAATTCCAGTGTTCCTACAGGGAGATGGAGGTGGAGATGGGAGAACTCTTATGAATTTACAGGCTAGCTAGCCTGGTATACACAACAGTGACTAACAGGAGACCCTGTTTTAGACAAGGTGGAAGGTGTGGAAAACACTTGACATTGTGATCTGATATGAACATAAAAAAAGAAAACTATAAAAATGAAGAAAAGGAGGTTGGAGAGATGGCTCAGCAGACCTTTCAGAGGTCCTGAGTTCAGTTCCCAGGAATCACATGTTGGTTCACACCCATCTGAAATGGGATCTGATGTCGTCTTCCAGTATGTCTGAAGACAGGGACAGTGTACTCACATACATTAAATAAATAAATAAATAAATAAATAAATAAATAAATAAATAAATAAATAAATATTTAAAAAATGAAAAAAAAAAGAAACCATTTATCTCATTAGAAAAAAAATGAATCCAAAATACATTAGAAACCCATGCTCATAGTGTTGATGAGGGATTCTGTTAGCCTAGTGGTCCCTTGGGTGCTGGTAGTCCAGTATTCTCTCCTCTCCAGAAAAATAATAACTAAGGATCAATGAAAAAATAGATAAGTTTTTAAAATCAGTAGGTATATATTAGTGCTGGTGTGGAAATTTTGTGCTGAAAGGAAAAGTTAGCAGAATTATCAATTTCAAGGTATCCATGAAGGTGAAGTAATCAAGACAATATATATATATATATATATATATATATATATATATATATATATATATATAATCACACGTATATACATATATATATATATATATATATATATAATACATATCATATATTTAAATAATGTACTTTATAATATATATCACTGTCATGAAACAGAGAACTCTGAAGTAAACCAATACAGACATATGTAACTGATGCCTTACAAAAGTATTCGTTCTAAGCATATATGGATGTATGCATGTAATATGTGAGTACTTATTATTTACTATTTTTCAGTAACTGGAGATTAAGCCTATAGCCTCATGAATGCTTTGTGATTGTCCTAACATTCAGGTTTATTCCTGGGCATCTTATATTTTCTATTTTGAGTCAGGGTCTCAGGAAATTGTCAAGGCTATCCTTTAATTCAGGTTTTTGCCCAGGAAGCTTTGAAATTATGATCTTCTTGCCTCTAACATAAATGTTGATAGGATTACTGACTGGTCTTAACTACTAAGCTCTACTCATTAAATGTAAATCACATCTAAGCAACTAATGAACTTTAGTTACTAATATATATGCTGATAGATATAGGAAAATAGATGAATGTCTTCAATTTATTAAAACAAGCTATGTGTATGGATAAATAGATTGTGATAAAGAAGTTTTGGAAAATTTTAGAAATTAGGTGCTAGTTATTAAAATAGCTGCAATACAATTTTCTCTCTGTGTTAAGAGTATTTTGTGAGAAATGTTATGGAAACTGTGGGTTACTTAGTATGGATTAATATTATGTCAAGCTCAAGGATTTTACTCTCAAAGATGTCCTATCATGTGGAAAGAGACAACTATGCAAGCCACGTAATAGCATATCATTTACTCAAGAGATTTGAGTGCAGCCATTATGGCAGAATAAAGATTGAAACCAAATTTGGATGGACTGGTAAGGTGTCTGCTGTCCAGTGATGCCTGTGCTGAGTCCTAAAGGATAAAAAACAGGCAAGGAAAGTAGGAGAAAGGTGGCAAGCCAAAGAAGAGGCATTCTGGATAATGAAGATGGCATGAGAAAGACAAAATGAGGAATAAAAAACACATGAGGTTTGTAAACACTTGCCTTTCTAAGTAAATTTTGTCTTATAAAAGTTAAACTATGGAATGTTAGCTATAGTATAGTTAGGCTGTAATCAATACAAGCTGTAAAAAGTTAGGCAAGGCAGTGTGGACTCATCTATGAGAGCTATGATTTTTAAATAAATAACTTGAGTTCATTTGAGTCTGTCAGCTTTTCAATGCAGAATGGAAGTCTTGCTCCTACATGACAAATTAGAAGACTATTGTAGATGGAATGGAAATTCAACCTAGGACTTGTATTTCAAAGACATGGAAAATGAGAGACAGAAAACACAGACAAAAGTAAGGGTGATTCTGAGGCTGATAGAGTGTACAGTTACTGTCTAATTGATCACTTACAAAGGAAACTTTTGAGAATAGAAGTTGTTATAGTATTTATTTATTTAACTCTATGTGTGTTTTGTCTGTGTATGTATGTGTGTGCAGTGCCTGGGAAGTCCACAAGAAGACCTTCTGGAACTGGAGTTATGGATGGTTATGAGCTACCTCTCTGTGTCCACCAGTATTGGCATTTTCATACGTGAGACAGGAAAGTGGCCATTACCTAGAACATTCTAGAAAATATTGAGAATATTACTATTCAAAATAAGTTCAACCTGTTTTGGAGGCAAGAGCCTAGAATACTTGAAATGCATAGTATGTCAACAAAGATAGGCGCAGGTTCAATGGGAGATGAAGCAGAGTTTACAGTCCATAGAAAACTCATATTTTTGCTGACTTTAGTTGTCAAGGATGGAAATGTTACCTAAATTAGATCAGAAAAACAATAAGAGACCAGAATTCCAGAAAGACAGAAAGAGATATAAGCCTGAAGTGAGCTGTGTGCCTGGAACTCTGAATATAGTTTTCAACAGAGCTGTTTGGATTATCAAGAGTTATTACATGAACATAACCTATCAGGTCAGAATTAGAATTTGGGTATCTGTGTGAGAAATAGACACAAAGATGACATATGGCACCAGCATTTCATTTTTACTAGCTTTAGACTATAGCTGTAATGACAACTGTGGTTTTTAAACATTAGTTCTATGGAGACGCATCTTGGCACACCACACAGAAGTCAGTAAGGCAGCGTTTCTAGTAACAACAATATTTTACAGATCCTAGGCGGAGTACCTATTCACTCAAAATTTACTCCCCTGGTAAAGGAATAACGATCTCACAAGAAGAAAGATTCAGATAATGAGTGTCACCAACTTCTATGTTGGTGACAAAAAAAAAAGCCAATTAATCGATATTAGATTCTTTCTGTGTATGCCAGTGAGGACGCACAGTATTCTTCCTATGTAAGGAAGAAATGATGTGAGACAGGGATGGGAATCAAAGATCATCGATTTAGCAGTAGAAATTATGTCATGGAAAGACGAAAGCTGGGAACTAGAGCCTACTGTCATTTATCCCCACCCCACAAAGCTCATGTGCTAAAATCCTGGCTTGTGGATCTGCTAATTAGGAGATGATTATATCATACAAACTCCGACACAGTGTGCATTTATAGATAGGTGGTTTAATGCTTTTATTGGGATGAGGTGGAAGCTTTCAGAGGTAAGGCCCAGATGGAGAAAGTAGTCTGTGGAGGTGTGTGCTTAGTAACTTAGTGGCTACCACTTATCATGGGCTGTGTTCTCTCTCTCTCTCTCTCTCTCTCTCTCTCTCTCTCTCTCTCTCTGCTTCCTGGCTACCACAAGGAAGCAGCTTAGCCCCACCACATGCTCTACTATGATGGTTTTCCTCATTTGGGACCCCAGAGTAATGGGTGTGGGCTGTTATGGCCAAAATGATAGTCAAGACAAATATTCCTTTTGAAAATTTTCTTTGGCATTTTGTGAAAGTGATAAAAACGTCAGATTAACATGCATCTTGATGCTCGCGGTATCTTTATCCTAATTGAAGTCTAACTTTACAGTCAATTAAGAATCTGTTTTGTGTATTCTCTTGTAAAACATTCCAGCTATGGTAGCCTGCCTGCAGTTCTTTCTCCTCCAAGCAGTGATTTCTAAGCATTGACGTAGCTTCAGATTTGCATTCTGTTCCCAAGTCTCTTGGTTGTAACTCTATTCTGCTTTCATTTTCTGTGTGATTGAGTTCTTTTGAACAAGTATGCCTTTTGATCACTTTCCTCATAATAAATTCTATACCACCAGTAATATTTCTGAGGTAAAATTGATCTTTGCTAGACTCAAGCTCACCTCAACTTTCTCTCTGCAAATCCAGATTGTATCTGCTAAAATAGATGCAAATTCTTATGCTTTCAAGCACAGTTTTCTTTGAATTATTGGATACCTCATCTACTGTTATAAATAAATAATGTAAGACATGATGGTGGCTGTATAGATATTCCTCCCCATTTTAACTGAGATTATTTCATCTCCCATTTTAATTTCAAACTAAAATTCTCTCAATCAGAATAACACGCTCTTTTTTCTTAGTCATTATAATTTTGTTTTGGGTCAGAGCATTCCATACATTCTACTTGAGACCCAAGAATGTGTGTGCCACTTTCTCTCTCCAAACTCCTCAGTGTAGATTGTAAGACACTTTAAATTGTGGTTGGTGAGTGAATGGCATTGTCTCTCAGGACTAGGCAATGTCATGGAAGGCTCTCCTCTTTATTTACCAGGCAGATGGACCAGAGAATGCTTCTATTTGAAAGCAGTCCCTGATCATGAAAGAGGTAAGAGAAGATGCAGCTTCTAAGAACAGCTTAGGTAAGTTTGGTTCCCAGTCTCTGGAAGTAAGAGTGCTTGCTTCCAATATTGTCATTATGGGAGAATTATGATCCCGAGGTGAAGGCTGGGTTTTGGGAGGATAGGAGCATTTACATTCATTTTAGTTACAGTGTGAAGCCAAGCTTGTTCCAAGTAAAAGCACAGCTCCTACAGTGCAGTGTTAGGCAAAATCTCACAGACCTTTTCTTCAGAGGAGGCAATGCTGGGTAAGACTTTTCTCCAACATCACCTGACAAGAACAGGGAGTCAATTCAATTGGCAAGTCTGTGGAGTGCTTAGAAGCCAGGGAAGTTCCCATCAGCAGGGAGTACAGCTGCTTCTCTGTGGCTCTAATAACTCAGGACATGCCTGCTCCTCTTCTAGGTTTGTCAGGGACTTGTAGTTCTCTGCTTTCTCCATTTTAGCTCTTTAAGGCTGTGGCCATATGGGGACATCAACCTTTGTTATTTACCTACCTTTATATCTGAGGAGAGAGAAAAGGGGATTTCCAGTGATCATTATCTCTGATCAGTTTTTTGTTTTGTTTCGGTTTTGTCAAGGGGGAAGGCAATTTCACACCAATTGAGCTAGTTCCTGGGCTTGTACTGGGGATACAGGGAGAGCAGCAATTTGAGTACAAAGCCAGGAATAGCACATTGTTCTAGAGCATTAGTTCTCAACCTTCCGAATGATGTGGCCCTTTAATACAGTTCCTCATGTTGTGGTGACCCTCAACCATAAAATTATTTATGTTCTTACTTCCTGTATAATTTTGCTACTGTTAGGAATTAAAATGTAAGTTCCTGTGTTCTCCAATGGTCTTAAATGACCCCTGTGATAGGGTCATTAGACTGCTAAAGGGCTTGCAACCCACAGGTTGAGAACCACGGTTCTAGAGAATTATCTGTATCAATTACTGTCTTTCCACAAGGTTGCCAGTTATAATGTCAAGGAGTCAGAGCCTCAGCCTACCAGTCAAGGTACACAAAGAGGCGTGAGCACCTTCCTCTCAGCCATTACCAATATGCCAGCTGAAACCATGCTGTTATGGGGACTATAAATTTAGCTCTAGAAAGCCCATCTTTCTTTATAGATATTGTAGTAATTACTGTTCTATTGCCATGAAGAGACACCATGACCAAGGCAACTTATGAAAGAGAACATTTAATTGGGGGCTTAGTTACAATTTCAGAGGGTTAGTCAGCATGGCAGGGACATGGTAACAGACAGGCAGACATAGCTGTGGAGCAGTAGTTGAGAGCCTACATCTTGATTTGCAAGTTGGAGGCAGAAAGAGAGGGAGACTAAGCCTGGCATAGAATTTTGAAACTTCAAAGCCCAACCCCCAGTACCACACACTCTCTAACAAGCATACTTCCTAAAGGTCTCAAAATAGGTCCACCACCCAGGGCCAAGCACTCAAACATGGTAGCCTGTGGGGCCGATTCTGACTTAATCCACCACAGAAGTCTAAACCTATTTATATACATGTAAATGTATTCTCTAATACTTCCCAATTCACTCCTAGTATTATTTCTCTTTAAAGTTTAATATAAAGAAGGAAGTCATGTTCCATATTTACTCTCCCAGGAGCAAAGGTATCCTAGACATAGGTCACTGTTACATCAGTACAGATGTGACAGGACTTACTGAGGGAGAAAGCATGGGGAAAAAGCAGGACACATACAAGTCCCGGGGCACTTTAGTGACAAGAGTCATTGACTTGCCTTGAGGATAACTAGAGTGTATACAACATGGCCAATGAGGCAGCGAGGAGGACCCTGCTCCTGGAGTGTTCCCCAGGCTTTAGAAGACTGTATTTATATCTTTATACTGTATCTTTATGTTCATAAGGAAAGTGTGTTTTAAAGACTCATCACCCACATCAAAATTGGTAGTACTTTAAAACAAGAGCTAGGGAATAACTATTTTGGCTTAGAGGGATGCAGATCATATTGCAATTCAGCTCTCTCTTTGTAGTACGAAAGCAGCTATTGCCCAGTCTGTACATGGAGGGCGAGGCTCACTATTAACAGACTTTTGCCCATGAATAAATAGTTTGCTATCCCATTTTCTAGGTAAAAGGTAGGTGTGAACACTTTCTATTAAAAAAAATAGGTTTTCATGGAACAAAACATAGGAGAAAGAAATTTGTGTATCTATAGACAACTGATTTTTTTCTTTAACACAGGTACCAGGAACACGCATTGGAGATTATGTACAGCTCTCCCCTCCCAGAAACAATTCTTAGAAAACTGATATTTGTATGCTGAAGGAAAGAAGTGAGTACCCGTCTTTCATTCTATACAAGCATATATACTTATATATGATATATATATGATATATGATATATATATATATATATATATATCATATATATATATATATATATATATATATGCTCCTCATAATGGAATAGACACTTAAAGGTAAGCTTGAATCTATGAAACTACAAGAAGAAAATAGGGGTCAAATATCACATTGATACAACCATTGAAGTCTTGATTAAACTCCAAAAGCATAGCCAATGAGAGCAAAGATAGGTAAATGCCTCAGTGAACTGGTATCACATACATTTGGGGGAAAGTATCTTCTCAGTTAACTCAGTTAAGAAAAATTCTTCATAGACGTGTTCACAGACCAACCTAATATAGAAAATCCCTCACTGACACATTGTGTCAGGCTGAGAGTGAACAGTGACCGTTATGGATGCCAATCCAAAGTAGTAGATTCTTTGTAGACTATCTTTTTTCAGATATAACAAGAGGATATAATAGTGGTCTTGGAAGTTGAGGAGGATGGGGAAAGGAGATAGAATTTCAGGATGGGACCAAAGCAGTTAGATAGGAAGAACAGGTTATGGCATCCCACAACACAGGTGGGTCACTTAAGTCCCCAACTATTTATCATACATTGTGGGATGAACTAGAAATTTCCCAAGGCAACAAGATGATTAATGTTTGAGGTGGGGATGCTAATTACCTTCATTTGCTCATTCTACATGTACCTATCAAATGATATTACCCCATAAATAGGCACCATTAGTATGTGTCAATTAAATATAAAATCAATCAATGACCTTGGTGTAAGGAGAGCACCTGGGGAATTCAGCAGTTAGTGCCATCTTATGCCTCTGATGAGTTGACTGGACCTGATGACTCCGCTCTGCTAAGCTATCTCCAGTGTAATGGAGATAAATGTCCCTAAGTGAACTCTGTGGGACCTAGTGTTCCTTCTACCTTAGTGGGAGAACACTAAGCAGCAGGGGACAGGAGCCACAGCTCAAGAGTCTGAGAGGGATGGTTGACATCCAGCCTCCAGCCTGGTCTCTCCCCTCTCTCTCCTGCAGGCCATCTGCCTCCATGGCGCACCTGCTGCGCCTCTAGTCTAGGTCATTGGCAATCCTGGTCCAGCAAAACCTGAAGCTTGTGTCTGCTTCCTCTGCCATTGTGCTCTGTGTGGCTGTCATTCTGGTCTCATCTCTCCAAAAGCATTTTCCCCCTTGGAGTCTAGGACAACCACATTCTCTCACTACTTCATGGACTGCTGTCTTGTGGTTCTTTGTGTCGGGTCCTTTGGTACAGCCCCTAAGTTTCAGATTTCCACACGGTTGGCTCTCTGCTCTCTCTCTAACAGATTACATTCAGTCCTTTGGTTTGAATGGCATTTCTGCTTAGAAACTCAAGCATTCACAACACAGCTTTGGCTTAGCCCTGGAAATTCAGCACCACCAATAGACTACTCATTTGATGTCTATATTTGGATAAATAATACCCTGAGATCCATATGTAGGAGAAACAAGAAAGTCTGCCTCCACCCCAGGTTTCCAATTATTGTGCTGTACTCCCATGTGGCTAGGTAAAAGTGAGTCCCTCTCTTTCTCTTTCTCACAACGTGCATATCTGAACTACAATAAAGAAGCCCTGACTAAACAACCTCTTCCCTTTACTGATGCAGACCATCTCCCTGGTGAACTGCTGTAGGAATACATTGACTGTTCTTCAGTCTCAACCCTTCTGGTCAAAACACATTCTCTGGGAAACAACCAGGGGACTGTTTAAAAGGCAAATTGAATCATGTCTGCTTTCTGCAGAGAACCTTTAATTACTCCAGGGCATTCTCATAGATAACTTGCCGTTCTTACACTATGTGTATTTCCACCCACAGTCCCCCAGTGCCACCTCTGTCACTCGCTCCTTCCCTCCCTTTGCTCCAGCTATACTGCTTCCTGTGGCAGCACCTAGCACTCCAGCTATTTCTTCCTAATTTTTCCCTTGCCCCTGGTCTTTATACAACCAATTCCATTTCTGAAGTCATCTCCTCATTGTCGTTTCAGTCCCTGAACACAAGCTCTGTCTGTTGAAACCTTGTTCTTATCTTCATTGTACCTTTTGCTATGATTATAAATACATATGCCTATACATTTACAGTGTTCATCCCAGTGAAAAATAAGTCCCTAGAGCAGCTCTTGGGATTGTAGGCCCTTAAGCATTTGTTGAAAATGAATGGCTAATATAACCTAAGCCTTTGTATCATTTCTTCACTACCTTTACCAAGATCACTGTCCACTCTCTTTCCTCAACATCACTTCCTTAGAAGTTGCATCTAGCAGCAGCAGCAGGTCACCAAGAGTCAAGGTGCATTTCTTCCTCCTGAGGGGAGTGGTGGTTTTCTGGTTGGCATGAGTCCACAGAGCTTGTTTGATATTGACAACTCTTTTATATTGCTGTCCCTTCCTCAGAATATGACTAGAAGGCCCCCATAGTTTCGCTTTTGGACTCCATTTCATACCCTCTTGATTTTGCTTGTATTTCACTGCATTATTTCCCTTACCCTTTGGCTTTTTATGCAGGTACATACTTCTGTACCAGTGACCTGTACAGAACTCTCAATGCCAAACCAGGAACAGTTCCAGTTCACACCCATAGCCTTGACATAATTGGTTTTTGTTTGTTTGTTTTTTTTTAAATATTTATTTATTATTATATCTAAATACACTGTAGCTGTCTTCAGATGCACCAGAAGAGGGCATCAGATCTCATATGGATGGTTGTGAGCCACCATGTGGTTGCTGGGATTTGAACTCAGGACCTTCAGAAGAGCAGTTGGTGCTCCTAACCACTGAGCCATCTCTCCAGCTCCTTGACATAATTCTTAACTGTGCTCCCTGATGTTCTCCAAATAGGAGTGGCCCACATGACTCTCCTCACAGATAAGCCTGTGTTCAACCATTCCTCTGTACCTCACCATTGATCCTGGCCCTCCCCAGTTTTATGCCTCCAAGTAAGTGGCCTCAGGTGGCACTATACTCTCAGAACATCCCCAGAGACACCTGGGTATGAACTGTCACATCTGGCAACTGGACTCTGATTTGAGCTTTAAAGCCACTCTCTTCTACTGGAGTAGACAGGCTAATTTATCTAGGTGAGATGAATTAGCAATTAGCAACTGGCTTCCCTTATTGCTGCTGAGCTGGACATTTCACTGGGGAATTGTCTGCCTCAGGAATCTTTGAGTCATCAGCAAAGAGCAAAGAAGGCCCAGCCTTCAGTTCTTGAAAACTGCTTCCTATCCTGCCCAATGCATGCCTTGTTGACTAACAGAGCTCAGTGACCAGTGCTGAAGCATGCATCTTTCCTCTCTCTTTCCTGGCTTGGCTTCGCGTTTAGTATCACACTGATATGGTCTTTATGACCCAACCGTAAACTCTCTCTCTCTTTTTTATTAGATATTTTCTNTATTTACATTTCAAATGCTATCCCGAAAGTTCCCTATACCCTACCCCCCTCACCCCTGCTTCCCTACCCCCCCCCCCACTCCCACTTCTTGGCCCTGGCATTCCCCTGTGCTGGGTCATATAAAGTTTGCAAGACCAAGGGGCCTCTCTTCCCAATGATGGCCGATTAGGCCATCTTCTGCTACATATGCAGCTAGAGACATGAGCTCAGGGGATACTGGTTAGTTCATATTGTTCTACCAACAGGGTTACAGCCCCCTTCAGCTCCTTGGGTACTTTCTCTAGCTCCTCCATTGGGGGCCCTGTGTTCCATCCAATAGCTGACTGTGAGCATCCACTTCTGTGTTTGCCAGGCACTCCAACCGTAAACTCTTATGCTTATTGATTGTATTTGGTTTAGCAAGACTTCTCCATGACCACATTTTGTTAGTCATTGATTTTTATGACTGAAATCCTATTGTGTGCTCCATTTAAACTACCATTCAAATTTGTACCAATGATTTATACTAGTTTTTTAACTAAATTAACTTAAATTTACTTTATTTTACAAGGGAATCCTATGATACAGGACAGTATTTTACCATACCACTGTTTTTAAGGCTCTAGGAGCTTTAATATTATATATATATATATATATATATATATATATATATATATATATATATATATAGTTAAACCTTTTTGAGATTCTGGGTTATTTTGACATAATTTCCCCAACATTCTCTGTTCAGGACATATATTCATATATTGTTGCTGTTCTATAGCCTGCTTTATATGGCACTTGACTTTGGAGACTTTCCTCCATCCTTGAAGATTTTTATCAGCTCAGTTTCATGTGCTTTAACAAGCACATACTGATTATACTGATTTATACTTAAATAAATGAAGTTTAAGATTCCTGGCTCAGGATTTTCCTTATATTGCTTAGCTTTTGCTGTGTAGCAAACTGTCTAAAAAGTTAATTGCCTAGACAATAGCATTACTTTTGCTCAGGATTCATTAGGTTGTCATTTGGGGCTGAGTATGGCTGGGAACATCTTGTGTCAGCTCGTCTATACACTTGCAGCAGCAGCATTCTCTCTATTTCTGGGGACTGGTTGGAAGTTGATTGATGTGAGGGTCTGCTGGACCATGTGATCCCTATCATCCTGGCTTCTGGGTTTATTCACACATTTGCAGGGGGTCTAAGAACATCAAAAGCATAGTCTTCTATGCATGTTGATTTTCCATCCTTTGTTTATGACACATTTGATAATGTTGGCCAAAACAAGTCATGCAGCTGAGATGAGGGATAGGTCGGAGGTCACTACAGAATTCCATGAATATAAGTAGCAGGCTTTGTTTTAACTTTCTTTGGAAGGGTCTTTGTGTATGGCCTAGTTTAAGGGATCTCAGTATACAACCCAGACTGATTTTAAGCTAGCATTTCTGCCTCAGCCTGAGTACTAGACTTAATTATTGTGACCTTTTGAAACACAAAATTAAAATAACCCTGCATGCTAAAACAGTGCCATAATCATGATTTTCATGCAGAGTTCTGTGGATTCAACACATAAAACCTCTGGAGGCTTAGTAATTCACTTTGAAAGTCTAATGCTTGGCAGTTCCAAACATTACTGTACTTGGAAGTTGGACTTACCTGCAAAGACACAATTAAAGAAAATTGAGATTGAATAACTATATCCCAAAGCAACATGGCAGGTGTTTACTTTATAAAAAGAGTAAATGAGGACCCACACAAGTCTGTCTACACAGGAATGGTCACAAAAGCTCACAGAAAGGAGATGACCAATACCAAGACAAGGCTAGAAAGCTCTGTACGAGCCAACCTGCCAGAACCTTCTCCATGAACCTCTAGATCTATTTTATGCTATGAAATTAATTTTTTCTACAAAATAAGTAGATGTCCCATATTAGTTTGTTAGTACTACTGTAACAAAACACCACAGACTAAGTATTTAAATAAAAGAAATTTGTTTTCTCATAGTTCTGAAGTCCAGAAGTCCCCAGAAGTCATTCAGAATTAGAACAAGTCTCTTTGAAGTAAAAAAAAAATGAAGCCAACAACAAATTCAGTTTTGATCAGACTAAGCAATTAGACGTTCACTGATTAATAGCAACAAGGAACAAGCTCAGATGAAGCATATAATCACGGAGTCACTTAGAGCTCTTCTAGACATACTATCTGGCAGAGCATCAAAAATTATTGGTTGTCTAAAGAGGCAGGTGGTTTGACAGAGCAAACTGAATGCAAGGCTTCAGAAAACACCATAGACAGAGAAGATTGAGGATTAAAGCTAAACCCTGCAGGCTCAACGTTCCAGAACCTTGTTTACAAATAAAAATTTCTTAGAATAAAATCCCTTTCATTTGTTTCAAAAGAAATGCAACCAGGTATGCTGGTGTGTACCTATGTGTTGGGAACACATAAAAGGAACTTGTTTTAGGTACTCTCATTTTTACATCAGACTTCATTTTGCCTAAGCTGACCAACCCCTTCTGTAAGCAACAATGGTTCATCAAGACATACCTGTTATCAACCCCCTCTCTAAACAACAATAGTTACCTAAAACATAATGCCTGTTCCTAACAACCGAAAGAACAAATGAATTTTGTTGGGCAAAAACATTTAACACTCAATGTCCATGGACAATGATGAAGTACTGGGGAAAGTCCCTATCCTCAAGATATGATTGGTGAAAATTACAACTGTAACTCTGTCCAGATGCTTATGGGTTTATGCTTATAAACCCTGCTTCAGCCCCTACTGAGGGATTCCAAAAGAAACAAGGCTCCCTTGTCATTGTGTGGTGACCTGATTGATCAGTAACTCTGCTGATGTGGTGAGAATAGTAGATTTTGTCATTTCATGTGAGCCCACTGGTGTTCTCTTTCTCATTTCTTGTGGCACACAAGGGACATGGAGTAACACTACCCTTTCTACCCTTGGATGGGAAGGCAGGAGTATTGTATTAGGAGTTCAAGATCATACTTGGCTTTGTAGAGGGTTCAAGGACTGGCTGAGCTATGTGAGACCCTGTTTTAAAACAAACTAAAGAACAAGAAATTCTTACTTTCTCTTTAGTAGTATAAACATCAAGAATAAGGCAGGATAATGTAAGCTAAGACTTCTGTTCTCTTAGCTTAAGCAATGTCCCATATTTATCACTACTGAATATATGCATATTACTCAGCAGCAAAGTCAAAGTCAAGCAAAATAAAACAAAATGATGTGAGATGCATTTTGTCCATTCTTTCAAGCAGCAGTATTGAGTTCTGACTCTGCCTCAAACCCAGTTTTAGCACTATTATGATTCCTGAACTAAAACAGAGGATAACTTGCTGGGCCAGACCAGGTCGGACCTCTGAGAACAAAAAGCGTGCTTGCTCAAGTATATTACCTACTCAAGGCACTTAGTTCTTTAAGTTATTATTATTTTTTAGTTTTGATAGTGTGTTCCTTTGGGGTAAGCATTATTTATTTCATCTCTGCTCTCTGCTACCTAACATCAAATACGTTTTCCTTTTTATTAAAGTTGAGCCTTTAAGGAGCTAGAGTGGAGCGAGGCGTGGCAGGCATAGTCTGCAGGTGGGAGGACGTCAGTGGGCGTTCCCTGAGGCCGGTGATAGTGATGACATTGGGAAACACAAATGACCTCTGGAGCTTGTCCTGCCACAAATGTCATTTCTAAAAACAGATGTTCATGTCAGAGAGGCATAGATTTGTATCCGGGAGTTATCTGTCAAGTTTGTTTGTTTATAGTAGAAATGATTTGTTTCTTCATTCTCTATATTGGGGGATTAAAAAAAAATTAAGTTTGCAAAGTTAGGGGATGAAATGATTTCCTCTGAAGCTGAAGAGAGGCTCAGGTGAACAGGAGTTGGGCTGAAGACTAACTTTGCGAACTTGGGAATTTTTTTTTTAATCCCCCTCTATTCAGTGTTCTATTGCTCTTTAAAAATGATGTTCAGTTGGTATTTCCTGGGTCACATGAGCAATTAAAATGCCCAGTAGGTGTGTATCACACTCAAAATCATAGGTTCAAACTCTAACCCCTACATTGACGGGGTGATTTCCTTTGTTAAGTGGTTAGATTGTGAAAGGGCTTTGTGATTTCTCTCTCTCTCTCTCTCTCTCTCTCTCTCTCTCTCTCTCTCTCTCTCTTTCTCCCTCTTTTTATTTTTATTTTTTATTAGATATTTTCTTTATTTACATTTCAAATGCTATCCCGAAAGTTCCCTATACCCCCCCACCCGCCCCTGATCCCCTACCCACTCACTCCCACTTCTTGGCCCTGGCCTTCCCCTGTGCTGGGTCATATAAAGGTTTGCGAGACCAAGGGGTCTCTCTTCTCAATGATGGCCAACTAGGCCATCTTCAGCTACATATGCAGCTAGAGACAGGAGCTCTGGGGGTGCTGGTTAGTTCATATTGTTGTTCGACCTATAGGGTTGCAGCCCCCTTCAGCTTCTTGAGGTACTTTCTCTAGCTCCTCCATTGGGGGCCCTGTGTTCCATCCAATAGCTGACTGTGAGCATCCACTTCTGTGTTTGCCAGTCACAGGCATAGCCTCAAAGGAGGCCACTATATCAGGGTCCATTCAGCAGAATCTTGCTGGCATGTGCAATAGTATCTGGGTTTGGTGGCTGATGACTGGATGGATCCCCGCATGGGATAGTCCATCCTTTCATCTTAACTCTAAATTTTGTCTCTGTGTCTATATCCTTTCATGGGTATTTTGTTCCCTATTCTAAGGAGGAATGAAGTATTCACGCAATGGTCTTCCTTCTTGGTTTTCTTGTGTTTTGCAAAATGTATNTTGGGTATTCTAAGTTTCTGGACTAATATCCGCTTATCAGTGAGTGCATATCTAGTGACTTCTTTTGTGATTGGGTTACCTCACTAAGGATAATATCCTCCAGATACATCCATTTGTCCAAGAATTTCATAAATTCATTGTTTTTAATAGCTGAGTAGTACTCCATTGTGTAAATGTCCCACATTTTCTGTATCCATTTCTCTATTGAGGGACATCTGGGTTCTTTCCAGCTCTGGCTATTAAAAATAAAGCTGCTATGAACATAGTGGAGCATGTGTCCTTGTTATATGTTGGAGCATCTTCTGGGTATATGCCCAGGAATGGTATAGTTCGGTCCTCCGGTAGTACTATGTCCAATTTTCTGAGGAACCGCCAGACTGATTTCCAGAGTGGTTGTACAAGCTTGCAATCCCACCAGCAATGGAGGAGTGTTCCTATTTCTCCACAACCTCGCCAGCATCTGCTGTCACCTGAATTTTTAATCTTAGCCATTCTGACTGGTGTGAGATGGAATCTCAGGGTTGTTTTGATTTGCTTTTCCCTGATGACTGAGGATGTTGAACATTTTTTCAGGTGTTTCTCAGCCATTTGGTATTCCTCAGTTGAGAATTCTTTATTTAGCTCTGTACCCCATTTTTTAATGTTTTTTTTTTAATTTCTAGAGTCCAGCTTCTTGAGCTCTTTGTATATATTGGATATTAGTCCTCTATCAGACTTAGGATTGGTAAAAATCCTTTCCCAATCTGTTGGTGACATGCCGGTACTCTTAGTGCGTAGCTTTTGAGAACTTTGATTAGAAGACCTTATTGAGAGGGCAATCTATAATATTTTCAGCTTTAAACATAGAGCAAAGAGGAAACTTAGCTGAAACTGCAATCCTTCAAATCCCTTCAAGGAAGGAGCATTGTCCTTCAATTTTACACAGGAGAGCGGGCTCCATGGCTGGTTCCACTCTCAGGGTCTCTGACCTTGGTTACCTGGTCATGGTTGCAACATGTCAAGAACGTGTGTGTGTGTGTGTTCATCCAGAAAAACCTATAAGAATCAATTCTTTCATTCTACCATATGAGTTTGAGACTCAAACTCAGGCTGTCAGGTTTGGCAGGCAGCATGAACCCTTACCCATTAAGCCATCCTCCCACTCTCCCCAAACTGCCCCATTTTGTTTGTTTCTTTGAGACAGATCTTATGTATTCCAGGCTGGTTTTGAACACATTGTTTATTTAGCTCAAAAGATCTTGAATTTCTAATCATCACACTTTCCCCTCAGAAGTGCTGGGATTGCAAATCACGTACCACCATTCGTGGTTTATGCAGCATTTGGGATGAAACCCATGGCTTCATGCAAGTACATTTCCAAACTGAGCTGTAGCACTTTCCCCAGGATATTAAATAGGGATGTAAAAAGCCAACATCCCCCAAATTACTCATTTTATGGCAAACTATTCTCATACAAATACATACTGCTGGCTTTGGTGGAAAGCATGTGGACGAGAGAATGTCACAAAGAATGTATTCATATACAAAGTCACTTTTAGGTTGGAAAGAGCAGTTATGAAAGCCAACGGACATTGACTAAGAAGTGGCAAAGGGATGGAGCCTCATCAGGACAGTGGGGTGAGTGGAAGAGTAAGATCTGAGCTGGAAGAACTCTCTCTGACTTCAAAGAGAATACAAAATGAGTCGCTCTCTTGACTGCTTTTATTTAAGCTTATGCATTTGAATAAATATATATCCTCAATAATAAATTTAGCAAAAAATTCTCGAAAACTATAAAGTGCAAAATGGTAAACCTAGATGATCTTTCCATTCTCTTTATATTTTCTAACTGACCAATTTCACTGTTTGATAATTTGATACATGTATACAATGTGTTCTGGGGTTCCCTTCACTCTCTATCTTGCTCCCAATTCTGTTAAGTTCCTCTCCTCATACCAAACCTGTCTTCTTTTCTTGCTTCATGATTTTGGGGGTTGTGTTTAATTTAACCAGGGTCACCTGTGTAACATTTGTGTTAGTTTATTGATGCTGGGCTCGTCAGTAGGTGCTAAGGACAATTAATTCCCTTTCCCCATGAATCTTGCTACTGTAGCAAACGCTCCAGCGTTCCTCCTCTATCAGTCTGTGACTTGTGGCACACCACCTTGAGCAGGCCCATGGCATCATCCTCAGTTGCTGTAAGTTTGTAAGTGATTTCAGTGAATGTCTTTCCAAGAAGGTGACATGTCCACCCACTCTTCTTAGTTTCTAAATCTTGTGTTCTTTCCATACCTTCATTACAACATTCTGACCCATGCAGAGGGGATGGTGTAGATGACTTGTTTGGACCCTAGCACTCACGCACTACTTATTCTCAGTGCCCTGCATAGACGGGAGTCTCCGCATTCACCATTTTATGCCTGAGAGAGAGGCTGAGAGTATTGGTTATCTATGGGTATCAACACAGATATTTAGATGCTAGGTCAAATTGGCAAACTGATAGTTGTGATGGTTTGAACGCGAATGCCCCCATAGACTTAGTTATTTGAACACTTGGCCCCTAGCTGATGGCACTGTTTGGCGGAAGTTATGGAGAGATGCAGTTTTGATGGAGGGGTACATCACTAGGAGTGGGCTTTGAGAGTTTATAACCTCACTCTGCTTCCTGTTTACTCTCTGCTTCATGTTTATGGTTGAAGATGTGATCTCTCAGCTTCTTGATCCAGCTGCCTACTGCCATTATCGACTCCTCCTCTGAAACCATAAGCAAAATTAATGTATTCTGTAAATCACCTTCATCCTGCTTCTTCATCACAAGAACAGAGAAGTAATGAATACATATTGTGTTTAGTTCTCTCTAGAACCTGTGTGTTTCCTCCATCGGTCTGTGATCAGTTTTCCACACCTAATGACCCTGTCTTACTTTACTTTGGAGGAGTTCAAGGAATTCATGAACATTTCAGCAAGAAAAGAAGAAGTAATCTTTCATGGCTGGACACTATAGATTCTGTATCTTTTCAACATTTTATATCACACAACTTGAACACATGTCATTTCAGTATGAACAGAAATATCTCACTAAACAGGATTCCAGAGTATTCTCTGCTATGTTCTTGTGTTAGATGTTCCTCAGGCTTTGCAGTTAGATTTTAATAGTTTGGGGTTGGTTTTATATTTTAAAAAGGGATATGCTCACTTCATTATAGTCACTTTTTCTTTTTCAACAATAAGGGTATTTATGGAAATATTCATTTCTATCTAGGCTTTTTCACCAAAAAGTGTACATAATGCACCTTAATTGGTAATCATTTCTAAACTACCTGGAATTCAGTTTTGATTAGCTTTTTTCTTTGAGTGAAAGGCTCCTGGCATATTCTGATAGAACAGTGGACATGTCTGGCAGTGTTTCATATGGTATAATCCAGTGTTATGACCCCTATCTTAGTGAGTATGAATGTGCCTTGCTGGGTCCACACAATAAAAGATTCCCCCTGGACCAGATTTCTGAATCCTGATTCTAAGCAACAACCACTGTAGTTTAAATTTTTTTTTATTTAAACATATTTCATTTATGCAACTAAGTGTTTTGCTTGCATATATGTCTGTATACCATGTGCATGTGGGTGCCTGTAGAGGTCAAAAGAGGGTGCTGGATCCCCTAGAACTAGAATTACAGACAGGACTGAGCTGCCATGTAGCTGCTAGGAGTCGAATCGAGATCCCCTGGAAGAGCAGCCAGTGCTCTTAACTACTAAGTCATGTTTCCAGTCCCTAAATCAATTCTAAGACAGTAGCAATTTTTATTATAGTCTGAAGTTACTTGTTTTCTCCAAGGAGATAGTTGCTTTATTATGCATTAACTATTAAACTGAATTTGGCTTCATGTTTACCATATAGTTTACATTATTAATAATATCAGTTTTAAAAGAGAGAGAGAAAAAGGGCATAGTTGTGGAAGCAGAACTCTATGCAAGTCTCTCCTAGTAGTGCCTGAGTCTTTCCCTACCAGTCCTAACCCTGGCCCTGATATGGCCAGCTACCAGAATCACCCAGTTAGAGAGATTTAAGGACTGCATGTTGCCATCCTGTAAACAACAGCAACAATGAGTGCCTTAAGTCACACATCCAGTGCCATCAGAATAGAATGTCACTCTGTTACTTATCACAAACCAGCAATTGATGTTTCCTGTCATAGCTGACAGATTCATAAATCCAACTTTTCATGTTGCATAACTTGAAGAAAGCTTTTTGTGTCCTTGATGAGAAAAATTAACTTTGAAGGGCAAGCCTTCCCCTGCCCCCATCCTCTCCTCAGGTGGGAAATCTTTTATTCACAACCTTTTTTGATTTTTCTTACCTTTTAGCTTAAAGAGTGCAGCCCTTTAATGCTGCATGGCCAGCAGTGATTTGGTAGAGAGATTAAACTGCACTTCCTAGAAAGATTAGTTCCATTATGGATAAGGGACCCTTGAACAGCATAGAGCATTTGTTGCCCACAGTGCCATAAAGCATGTAGTTATGAGTACACATTGGGTCTACCTTCAGTGACTGAAATGAAGGAAGAAGTCCCACCCAGGAAGTGTCACTCTACATCTCTCACGTATTTGTGTACTTAGTTATACCCAAGAGGGTGCAGGACAGAGTATCTTTGCCTCTTTTGAAAGACAGTGATTCGGGAGCTATCAGGGAAAATAACACTTTAATAATATGAATATCGTTCGATGAATCAATAGTGTTATAACTACCAAGAAAGGATCAGTATAAGAACAGGGGTACAACAAAATAAAGAGTCACATGCTTTTAAGTTTTGTTTTCCACTTGATTATCTTCAAATGATTTTGGGGTAAACATAGTGGGTTGGAAGTTATTAACTTCCTATTCTTGCAACTAATGATGGTTCCCACAGCAGAGCTGTCTGTTAATATTACCTAAGTAGCTAGCTCCTTTTACAAGTACCCTCTGAGCCCAGAATTGTAACTGTGCCTTACAGCCATTCATGGGCCAATAAACCACTTGGAATGAGTAATGCTTTAATACAAAAAATTAATTAGACTCGTGGTTACTTGTGTCTCCCTTCTGGAGCAAGGACATTCTTTGCCCCAAGAGGACTTTTATTGATGTGATTCTTACACAAGACCTCTAAACAAATATAAAACCTCTGTTCAGAACTAACCTAATGAGCAAGGCCTTGAGGGCCGGAGTTCTCCTGCTAATTCTCCCATCAGCTCTTCAAGTGATATTGTGCTCATCATTTATCTTCTTTGGGCTTCAACTTCATTATCCTTAATCCAGAAGAGCAAGAGTAGAAAGGTCAGCTTCCGCATAACTCAAATATTTAGAAACTGGGACAAATACGATATCTACACTCCTCAGAAGCTTCCAGACAAAAACACATAATTACCTGGATTTTATGGAAAACGTATGCTCCTTCTTTCCTTTTAGGAATCACTAATTTTCATGAAAAGTTGCCTGGGATGGAAGTTTTCTCCTTAATGAGAAAAGTATACTTGAATAACTGCTGGTCAAATGGGAATTGATTTGTCATCGAATGCAATGTATCCACAGGCAGAATAAAATCATGTGTTTTACAAGAAGTGCGGCCATAAAAAACATATAAGAAAATAAAGAGTTTAAAAATATTTATTTCTCTTGGGATTTTTTTTGTATGTGTGTTTTGCCTGCATGTCTGTGTATCCTGTGCATTATAGGTACAGGAGCCAGAAGGGAACGTAAAGTCCCCTTGAATTGGAGTTAGGGATGGAAGGTTGTGAACTAACCAGGTGAATATTGGGAGCAGAACTTGGGTCCTATGCAAGCAACACATGCTTTCAAGCCATCTTTCCATCCACCCTAGAACCCTCTTCATCATGAAAAGATGAAAGTTCCCCACCCTCCCGAATGACGCCTTATTCTTCTGTCTGGAAGTAGCTGCTCCTATTTTTAATTCTCAAGCTGAGCTGTCTTCATTCCTTCTTTGTTCACGCTGATTCTTTACAGCATGGGATGCCATTATCTAACTTTAGGTTTTCAAAAGGATTGAAATCAGTCTTCTCTGATGGCTTTTCTGCTCTTCATACCAACTTGTCTGTTTCCAGCTTTCTTGCTTGAATACTCTGAAAACTTTAATATTACAACAGCTGAACAGTAGGGGCACAGGTTTTTGCTTTTTTTTTTTTTTTTTTTTTTTTTTTTTTTTTGGTAAGGAACATTATTAGTCAAGAGTGTCTCTGTTGCCTCACATTGACCATTTATCTTCTTGTCTTCCCTAAGACTAGCTCCACCTTTTCTTTCTCAAGTCACCAGGTATAGTCAGCTCAATGTCGGAAAATGCTTTATGGCTCCTTGCTGTGCTACTGTCCAGACCTGAGTCCTGGTGACAGTATTCTTTTCCTAAAGTGGAACTCACATTTCTTCCTGTTCACTTCAAATCTCTCTTTCCTGTCCCCATTGTACATAGACCCTCACTTTGGTGTCAGATCTCTCAAACTGCACTTCACATCCAGTGTACTGTACCCGACTTCTCAGGCCAGTCTGTTTCCTGTTTCTTTGGCATTCTTATCACTGACTTTTTAATCCTTTGCTTCCTTTTTTCTAATACCTGTATTTCTAGTAGGGACAAGTGATGTATGAAGCTCAACTCCACTCCATGCTAATCTTCTTATGGAAAATTCTATGTCATTCGCAGCTGGCACCGTAGGTATCTGGTTAGTATTCATAGTCCTACATAGTCTGCATTTGGATGTTCTTTTTTTTTTTTTTTTTTTTTTTTTACAAGTTCCTCAACAGTATAGTTCTGTATGCCTGCTATTTTACCGAAGATTTTTCATCTGATAGAAAATAACCTAGGCTTGTAGTACTTGAAAATATACAGGTTTAAAAATATGTCAAGGAGAATTTTCTAAAGCCAAGCCGTCTTAGCCAGACAGGCTTTGATTTTCCTGGTCCACCCTTTCATCCTGCAGTTGTTGAGACTATGTTTTGGGAAGCAAAGCCATAGATTCTGGAAGGAGGCCAGAGAGAGTCAGCGACTGGAGAGAGTTGTGGGTACCAATTATAATTGAGGTGAGGTTTGGGAGCCAATTACCCTGCTTGTGTCAAGGTGTAATTGCACTCTTTGTCTTAAGTCGGGATGTGACCAGATAGTTTGTTGATTGTAGTTTAAGACCAGCCATTAAATTGTTTCAAATTTTGAACATTTTTAGAAGGAACTTTTGGCATTGTTTCTACTCTGACATTATCTGGAAGTAGAGAGTGAGAGGCATATGAGTTCAAAGTCCTAAGGCTGCGAACTCTGAAGACTTGAAGATTACCATCTATTACCTATAAAACAATTAATCAGAGTATTTCATATTTCTCCACATTCCCTTTCCTCTTCTATTAGCCTACATGCTCAGGACTTCTACTATACAGCACTTATCACATACATCATAATTTTCTATCTTATCCCCAGTTAGTTTTTTTACACTTATACCTGCAAAATACATATTAAGAGTAATTTAATATCGTGAATGCATAAAAGTATTTAACATATTACATATTAAATTTAAAAGTTGAATGAAGTTTATCTTTCAACACTGCAGTCTTATAAACTGTGGCCCTCCTGCCTAGTCTAATACCTAGGGGCAAAGCAAGTTGCATTACGTTTGTTCCAAGGACACTATAGCATCTCTCGCCCTAGAGGTCAGAGTGACTGACAGCAAAAGGCTGCAAATCTTTACTGTCAGTCCTTTCATAGAAAGCTACTTGCTAACATCATGTCCAGTGAGTTTCTGAAAATAGCTCCATGGCTCCAGAATTCTCTAATCTTTACAACGCTTTTTCTTCAGGGCCAACACTGATAGACAGTGTGGCATTCCATTGTTGGTTCAAGCCTCTCTTCCTGTTTGAACACCCTATTCTGCAAAGGTCCTGCTTTGCTGGTCATGAGTATTCTAAGGCCATACTAACTCTGTTCCTCTAATCTACTTATATTTTACATGAAGGACCGAGCTAAGAAAATACTCTTTGTCTCATATTTTCTTGCCAGTATAAGTTTCCAAACTGACAGTTCTTAGTCAGCTTCTTGTCTATCCTTGCTGGTCCAAGCAGTGTCTTAAACTGGGTCCTTCAATTCCATGCATATTGCACCTTCATGCTGTGGCTTTTTTTAAAAAATGTTTTTCTAAATCATTTTTATTAGTTTTCTGATCATTAGGATTAGTTAAGCCTCATTTTACTCTCTTGACTTTCTAAAAGACAGTCTTGTATTTTTATTAATGTTTATCGTTCCTTGGATCGTAGAGAATACAGTCATCTCAGTATAGTTTTTTTCATTTTTATTGTACTTCCTATTTTATCAATAATAATTTTATTTTCATTCATGCCTGTTTCTAATTTTAAAATTTATTTTGTGTGTGTGTGTGTGTGTGTGTGTGTGTGTGTGTGTTTTACAGGGATGGTGGCTAAGAGTAGTCACGCTTTGAACAGAAGGAGGGTCCTGGTCTATCTCTCTCTATGTACTCCTTTGAGGCAGAATCTCTCTCTGAACCTGGGTTTCTTGTTTGCTTACCTAGGCTGGAGCCAGAGAGCCTCACTAGTCCTCATGTCTGCACCCTCTCTTAGAGCTGGAGTCACAGAAGTCTGTAGGCTTTGACGCTTGCAGTATGGGATCTGAAGTACCATGTGCTTTTAATCGCTGAACAATTTCTCCAGCCTGTTTTTAAGTTTATTATTTATTTTTAGTTTAGCATGTACAGATATACACTTAAAGAAGAGGGGTTTAAATCCTCTGAAACTGGAGTTATAGATGGTTGTGAGCAGCTGTGTGGGTGCTAGGGAACTAGACCCCAATCCTCTGCAGTAACTATGTGTGCTCATAGCTACTGATCCATCTCTCCAGCCCCTCTGTTTACAGTAGTAGTTTAAGTCATAGTTCTTCATGTACTCACACTGCTTATTTGATAGTGTTTAGTTTAGGTTGTAGGATTACACTGCATCTTTATAGTGGATTTGGGGTGAGATGATATTATATTATTTACAACGTCTTAATTTGAACTATTTGTTTTGTTTTTATAGTTATTCTATATTGTTGGGAACAAGCAAAAGAAACTTACTCTAAGTACTACCATTTCATTTTCAAACTTCATTTAATTGTATGCAGAAATGAAATTCAAGGTCCCAGGCAGTAGAGGAGCTAATGGCTTCTCGGTAGCTGAATATTTTCTGTTGTAAAGAAACAGTTGTCATGGGTCTAGACATCTCATGGACAACTTGTAAGGAAACAGCTGTATCTAGTCTAGACATATCAAGGATAACTTCTGTGTCTTGCTGGCATGGTCAAACTAAGTCCGTGTTCCTAGGCCCAGGAACCAATTCCTATCCTGATTGATGGAAATTATCTTTTTAAATGACTGGACATGCCACAGTCTACCAGTTCTCCCCCTCTTTATTGTTTCAACCTTTAAATATGCTGTGTAGCATTCCTTCAAGGTTATAGTTTAGTTCCCTGGTCTGTTCTGCAGCCCTGATTGATCAGTAGCAGCTTGATTACAGTAAATGTTTGTTATCTGCATTGACATTTTGAGTTATGTTGGATTTAAAAGGAGCCTAAAACAATACGAATAGAAATGGTGTGGCCCTTATAGTTCTGTGCACAGGGTGGAGATATGTGTTGCTATGTTTGTACTTCAATGATGACCTTGCCTATCCTTATAGTGGAGTATGGACTTTTTACTTGGAAGTTGGCTCTTCTTTTGTTTAAGTGTACTTGCTTGATTTTTAGGAGAGAAGTGAATTTTCAGTGATCCCTTTAATTCAAATGTGTTTTCCTTTTTATTTACAGATACTGAAATTTTCCATTTTACTTGTTTTCTTCTTTATTGCAGGCTTTTCAAAGAGTACCCACACACATACATGCACCTTAGCCTTCATCTTTCTTAGAAATATTACTTTTTACGAATGGTTTCTTATAGCATTAGCACATTTTTAGCCGGGCGTGGTGGCGCACGCCTTTAACCCTAGCACTCGGGAGGCTGAGGCAGGCGGATTTCTGAGTTCGAGGCCAGCCTGGTCTGCAAAGTGAATACCAGGACAGTCAGGGCTATACAGAGAAACCCTGTCTCAAAAAATCAATCAGACAAACAAACAAACAAAACAGCATTAGCACATTTTTAGCTCCTTCATGCAGGCAGGACCTGGGCTTCTCCCATGCACATTTTTTGTGTCTATATCTAGTGGCTGCCTTTCTCTTCCCACCAGTGGGGTCACTCTCCTTACCTTTGATCACTCACTGTCCTTGCTCTCTGCATAGGCAGGGCTTGGGGATAGGTTGCTGAGATCTTTTGTTTCCTTTTCTATTTATATGAGGTTTAGAGATTAACGTTGCCTTAAAAGAATTTGAGTTTTTCAGACATTCTCCTTCACTTCCATTTTTTTTTTTTTTGGAGGCCATGTTGGGGGTTTAGGGATTACCCCATTGACACTGCTGAATTTTTTTTCAAATTTTGATTAGTATTTACTTCATTTACATTTTAAATGCTATCCCCAAAGTCCCCTATACCCTCCCCCCTTTCCTGCCCACCTACTCCCCCTTCTTGGCCC
>NC_034591.1:55192276-55212872 GCF_900095145.1 Mus pahari
TGTTCTTATGCTTGCCTCCTGCCATCTGATTATCTCTAGTGCTTGCTGCCCTCAATATATCTGACTGGAGCCTGTCCTTCCTATAATTCCAGTTGATTCAGGACTTCTCGGAGTCCAGATTTCTCTGTGATTCTTTGATTGTGGGCTCCTGTGAACCTGAGATTCTGGGTGTGTCTGAGTTCTTGGCAGTCAAGCTCCTCTGAGACACTCAAATACTAGTGTGACCCAGCTTCTGTTATCCTGGGTTCCTGTTGTCCTAAGATCCTGGGTGTGTTACAGTGCGTGGAAGTGGTATCTCCTTTGAGGAATGTGGAGTTGTCTGGTCTGTTTGAAACCAAGGTAAACCTGAACTGATTAAAAGGAACCTGAGCCTCTGGTCAGGAAAGGCACTGGTGTCCTTGTTCCTGCTGTCACAGGCTCATCACTATTGGATTGGAGCAGCTGTTGTGTTCTACTCACCAGTGATCCTAAGATCACTTGGGCAGTCCTCTAGGGACCGTGGGGGTGTCGACCCACTCTGCGCTCTAGGTGACCCGGTGCTGGTGCAGACCAGAAGGGTAACACTACTGAATTTTAAATGTATGTTTTTGAACCATAGAAAATCAGAGCAAAAAGTATGAGTTAGTGTCAAACAAATTTGTAAATTCCTTCTAAAAGATTTCAGTTCCTTTGTGAGAGCAGAGCAGCATCTAAGTTGTCTTGATAACCTATATTGTGTATAATGTGTCTGGATGAGCCATCTATTTTCTAGAAATAGGGAGTTAGCATTTAATTTGAATTTTGTCATAGAGTCACACATTAAGAGCTCCATGATATTGATGGAAAAGGTACATGTCTGCTGTAGTGGCTGGGTTAATCTATGAACTCTCAAGAAGCATTTGAGAGGTTAAGTTTAAATAAGTGAAACCTTAGAAAGAGGGAGTCATTTTCTCTGTGTCACATTCATCAGCAAAGAGGCATCTTGTCTTAAAATCCTTCTACAAAGTATTTCACAAAGCTATTGTGGTGGCTTGAATTATAAAGAATTTCTCTATTAGGTTCATGTATTTGAACAACTTGGTCCCCAGTTGATGGTGCTGTTTTGAGATTTATGGAACTTTTAGGACTTGTTAGAGGGAGTATGTCACTAGGGGATGTCTTAGAGAGTTTATAGGTGTTGTGAGACATTATTCCTGGGAGACATGAACAAACATCTTATCATTTCTGATAGGCAACTAACAACAGATCAAAATATGGACACCACCACAATACAACATGAGTTTTACTGGTGTGACTTACAGATTCAGAAAGAACTCAAAGACAACGGCATCACAAAAGTTGACTCTATCATGGCTGAAAGCTCATAAAATCTGGGAACCTGGAGCAAACTGCAAAGCCTACACCAAGCTCAACAGGTTGGAGAGTGTCCTTTCTACATGCTTCAGTTAGTTTGAGCCCCTTCAGACATTCAGCCGGCCCATGTTTCTTCAAGACTACTAGGCTTGTCTCAGATTATCCTTTGCATCTTGGCTTATCTGAGAGGGATGCTTAGCAGTCTTTGCTGCTTAGATACTCTTGGAAAATGAGTGAGCTAGTGAATCTGCTCAGTTTCAGGGACTTCCTGAGGCTATTTTGAGTTGTTTATTTCCTGTCTTAATAGAGCTTCCCTAAAGGCTGGAGTGTTTCACCTTCCAGTAGAACTTCCTGTTGTTTCACCTAAAAAGATAAATAAAAGTAAACACTCTAAGAATACCCATTGTTTCACTTTCTCTTTATATCCTATGTTTTAAGATGTTTCTTTCTAAGGTGGAGGGTTTTAACCTTGGAGGTACCTCTTCACTTCCAGTTCTCAATCTCTCTGTCTCTCTTTCTGTCTCTGTCTCTGTCTGTCTGTCTGTCTGTCTGTCTGTCTTTGTGCATGTGTGTGATTCCTGTGTGAGAAGATGTAATCTCTTGACTTCCTGCTCCACTTACTTGCTGCCATTTCTCCTCCTAACACACATCTTGGCTCTGGAACCATGAGCTAAGTATACCTTTCTTTAACTTACTTACTTACTCTGATCATGGCATTTTATCGCAGCTACAGAAATGTAACTAATATTGCTGTTCAGAGAAAGAATGTGTAAGCCAGCAAGGGAAGGTGTTAGTATCTAGACAGGGGGCTCATATTCATGTGTCCTTGATAGTATTACTGACACACGTTTGCTTGTTCATTCAGTTTTTGTTGTTGTCCCTTCAGGAATCAATTCGTATTTATAAGCACTGGTTGGTGTTTGCAGTGCAGATATGATAATAAATGCAAATTCAGGGACCCATGAAAAAATATAATCAGTGACTTTGTTTAAAAATATTAAAAATAGTCCATCCTTTCACCTTAGCTCTAAATTTTGTCTCTGTACCTATATCCTTTCATGAGTATTTTGTTCCTTATTCTAAGGAGGAATGAAGTATCCACATGATGGTCATCCTTCTTGGTTTTCTTGTGTTTTGCATAATGTGTTTTGCATAATCTCTAGAGCTTGTGTCTCTAGCTGCATATGTAGCAGAAGAAGGCCTAATCGGCCATCATTGGGAAAAGAGGCCCCTTGGTCTTGCAAACTTTATATGACCCAGCACAAGGGAAGGCCTGGGCCAAGTAGTGGGAGTGGGTGGGTAGGGGAGCAGGGGAGGGGGGGTATAGGGAACTTTCAGGATAGCATTTGAAATGTAAATAAAGAAAATAATAATAATAAAAAAAATTTAAAAAAATATTAAAAATATTAAACAGACTTTTCTTTTTGGTAGATCCCATGTATTTGATGTCATGTTTTTCTCTTTTTACCAAGTGGTGAATGCAGTAAAAGAAATGCTGTGCTAACAGCGGGTACTCTAAGTTTGAGAATTAAACTTCAACTTGGAATTATTTTTGAATAATTGGAAAGCTTCTGATCAGTGGTGGATCTTGACTAATGTTTTCTCTCCACTGAGAGATGTTACACCCAAGAGAAATGAAGGTGTGATCACAAGCTCTCCCTAGATGAAAAGGTCCTTAACAGTTTAAAAGATGCATTAGTTACTTCCACCATTACAGTGATGGCACAACTGAAAAGCACAAGTTAAGAAAGGACAGGTTTACTGTGGTTTGAGGTGTGAGGACACAGTCCATAATGATGGGGTAGGCATGGCAGCAAGAGCCTGGAGTAGCTGGTCCCATTTCTTCTGCAGCTAGGAAGCAGAGTGTGAGGGATGCTACTGTTCATTTTGCTTTTTCTCTTTTATTGAGAATAGGACTTGGTGATGTCCACATTAAGGTGTGTCTTCTCACTTCAACCCAGTCTAGAATTCAAATCATGGACATGCCTGGAGGTTGACTTCCAAGGTGATTATGATTGACAATCAACATTAACAATTACAGCAAATAATCAAACCCTCATTCTTACTAATGACAGCCCTTGATCCCCATTGCTATTTGTATGAATAGGATCTTCATAGTCTCCTTTTTTCTTACCTCTGTATTAGTTCTGAAGGACCATGTTCTTATTCCTTTTCTAGTTATTCACCTCTGTTCCCACCATAGCTACCTCACCTAAGTGTGATGTTTCATGTTGAGGAATGGCATGAGATGATATGCCAATGGATCTGAGGGTGTGGCAATAGAGAGCAGCACTTGGCAACGGGCCTTAGTCATCCCTGCAATCATACATCTCTGTGTGTGTTTACCTCAATTAACTACATAAAATGTAGCCCCAGCTGTTCTGTTGCACATTAAAGTTCTTTTTAGTTCAAGTTCTTTCTGGATTCCTGGGCTTGTAAGAAAACCTGTCATCAAAAACTGTTGCTTTGATCTTTCACAGGCAACACCTCTACTACCTGTGTTGTTGCCTGTGAATTAAATGCACTAAGATAATCAATAAGACAAGTTACACATAAAGAAGAACTCACTCTGTTAATTAGATTTCTTAATGGACTTTTGGGGAGGCCTTAAATGTAATTTAGCTCCATAATTGTGTTTTTGTTTTTTGTTTTTTGTTTTTGTTTTTTTTGTAGAATTACATTTTAAAGCACTGTTTGGTTCCCTCTTGTCTCTACTGCATCACAGTTTGTCCCTTCAATGATGTTAGCCCACAGAGAAATGCCATATTAATATATAGGGGAATTATAAAGGGATAGGACTGGAAAAATAATTGACAGTTGTGTGATGGGATGTAGTCCTTGTCAAAGGACAAGTCACTCTTCTGCTATAGTTACTTAGCATTCCACGTTCTAATATGAAGCTGAGAGGTTGTCTAGCTGCCCTGCTGTCAAGGTCTGAGAGAGAGAGAGAGAGAGAGAGAGAGAGAGAGAGAGAGAGAGATTGAGATTCTTTCAACACCAACACTCAGGATGTCATTCTGCTCCAGAATGTTCTCTGATCCAAAGTTTTCTGAAAATCTTCTGGGTTATGGTCAAGCACGTATTCTGTACCTTACTTGTTAGAATGTGTCCACAAGCTCACACACATTCTCACAGAGTCTATCTAGGGCAGCAGTAACTGGAAGTGGATGATTGAAGAGCTTTTAACATCTTGATCACTAAGGTGATATTCCAGAAGACATGAAGGAAGCACAGTCTGGAGTGATTGTCCTGATTCTCTGATTTCAAATAAAAGGAGATTAAGTAAATTTAAGGTTCTAGTATTGTAAGTTATAGAAGTTTCCTAGTAGGAAAGCTCAAAGTTAGAAACTGCCTTAGAAAAACAGTCCCAGGCCCTCCTTGAAGCTGAAGCCATCCGGCCATAAAGATAAGGAACAGGAGTGCAGGAATTGGCCTTGACTATCCTGGCTGACTCCACAGCCATCTGAGGAGTGCAGGAATTGGCCTTGGCCATCTTGGCTGACTCAACAGCCATCTGGCAGGACGGCACCTCCCCCTGCTCGTTAAGACATAGTTTGAAGTGCCTGAAGTTGTATATCACCCAGATGTATTGTCCTCCCTGATAAGCCCCCAGCCCCTGGAATTTCTAGACGCCCCAGCCTGCATGTAAAATCCTGCTGACTTGTAACCACTTTGCTGATGTTTTAATGAGCCGATCACACCAATTTCTCCTAAGCTCCCAACCCTGACCCTATAAAAAGCCCCTAGCTTTCAAGCCTCAGGGTCGATTCCTCTGTTTCCTGTGTGAGGCACGTATAGACCTGGAGCTCCGTTATTAAAGCTGCCTCATGCTTTTGCAACAAGAAAGTCTCTCGTGTTTCTCTGGGACACCCTGACTCCCGTGACCTGAGGGGGGGTCCCCGAGAGGGGGTCCTACACAACGAAGCATCAGGGAAATGAATTTGGAAACCCTGAAGCAGGGCAACCATGTGTCAGTTAAAGACGCAGTGTTGAGAGAAGTCTAACATAAAAAAACCAAAGTTCTAGCTCTGATTTCCTTTCTGCTTCAGATTAAGAGTCTGTAAGATGGTTAGCAAAACAATGCTGGGACTTGCTTAGGAGATTATGATATTTGGATGGGAAAGGCTCCTGAATTATCTATAGATAGGGTATAGCCTTGTTACCAGTAAAAACCAAGACTTACAAGGAGACTTTTATTTTGTAAATTCTGCCCAATAATGAGTTCTTTGAAGAGATGAGCCATTATCTTCCACTTTTCTGCTTGATTACTTTATCAGTCAGTTTTATTACTTTTATTAATGTTTTATAAACATATTTAAAATGTTATCGAAAGTTAAAAATGGAAAGTGAAAGTTCTCTCAATTCCAGTCCCACAACTCTCCCCTTTTCTGATTCTTCTGTTTACTTCTCTTAATTACACTCAAACATCACTCTTAATATTTTTGTATACATAATTATTCAATCTTAAAGGTCAAATATAGACCTCTTCAACAAAATGCCAACTGGAAATAACCCAGTACACTCTTATAGAACTCTTTTCTAAGGCAAACACAAAAGTTAAATGAGAGAAAATGTGAATCAAAGAGACAGAAAGAGAGAGGAAGGGGATAGAGGGAGAGGCATAGATATTCATAAAGAGAGACAGAGAGAGAAAGAGGGGAAGGAAGGAGAAAGAGGTAAATGAATATTATGTTTAAAGGAGGCAATATTTGATTGGAAAGCCTTTTGGAAAAAGTATTGAATGGAAACTGAAAAGAACAAATATAAGAGGGAGAAATTATTCATATACATATTCTTGCTGACAATCAGAGAGAAACACTTAAAACAAGATAGTGTTTTGTCTGTCAATTGGCAAAGAAAAAAAGAATGTTAATGCCTATTTGTCTTGATGTGTTTGAGCATCTTCTAAAGGCTCCTTTATTAAAAGCTAGGTTCCCAAACCCAATGCTATGGAGGCTATAGTGAGGAACCTTTAAAGAAATGGGTCTTGGTACAAGAAATTTTCTGTTTAGATTTGCTTTGTTGCTATGTATAGTAGTGCTAAATACTGCCCCCCCCCCCGATCCTCAGGAACACCAAGCGATGCTATGTAAACTTGTTCCTTAGTTTAAAACTATTGATTGAATAAAGGTGCCTACAGAGTCTAACTGGGCAGAATAGAGGTAGGTGGGGTTTCAGTTTCCAGGGTGAGGGGTATGAGGTAGAGACCCCAAGGAGAAGGAGAGAGAGAAGAGAGGATGATGCCATGGGGTAGTTGGTCATGAGAGTATGGGCATGAGGGTCAGCCAGTTGGAGTAGATGCATCCCAGGAGGAGCATGGCAAGTTATATCTCAGGGTTATTGACAGGGAAATAAACAAAATAGTACAAAGGGTTGAGTTGTCCAGCTCATGCTTTTAAGGCTTATGGTAAACATAATGGTTTTTTGTCTTTTATTTGGGAACTATATGATCAAAGGTGGATAGAAACTTCCAAATAATATTTATTATAATAAAAACCTACCCCTGTGAGGATATCTTTTTTTCTTTTCTTTTCTTTTCTTTTCTTTTCTTTCTTTCTTTTCTTATTAGATATTTTCTTTATTTATGTTTCAAATGTTATCCCCTTTTCTAGTTTCCCCTCTGAAAATTCCCCTATCCCCTCCCCCTGCTCCCCAACCCACCCACCCCCATTCCTGGTCCTGGCATTCCCCTATACTGGGGCATAGAACCTTCACAGGACCCAGGGCCTCTCTTCCCATTGATGACTGACTAGGCCATCCTTTGATACATATACAGCTAGAGCCACAAGTTCCACCATGTGTTTTCTTTGATTGGTGGTTTAGTTTCAAGGAGCTCTGTAGGTACTGGTTAGTTCATATTGATGTTTCTCCTAGGGAGCTTCAAAACCCTTCAGCTCCTGGGTACATTCTCTAGCTCCTTCATTGGAGACCTTGTGCTCCATCCAATGGATGATTGNGAGCATCCACTCCTGTATTTGCCAGGTACTGGCAGAGCCCCTCAGGAGACAGCTATATCAGGCTCCTGTCAGCAAGCTCTTGTTGGCATCTATTATAGTGTCTGGGTTTGGCGGTTGTTTATGGGATGGATTCCCCAAGTGGGGCAGCCTCTGGATGGTTGTTCTTTCAATCTCTGCTCTGAACTTTGTCTCTGTAACTCCTTCCATGGGTATGTTGTTCCTCCTTCTAAGAAGGATTCTGAGCTTCTGGGCTAATATCCACTTATCAGTGAGTGCATATCATGTGTGTTCTTCTGTGATTGGATTACCTCACTCAGGATGAGATTCTCCAGATCCATTCATTTGTCTGGATCTGGCTATTATAAATAAGTCTACTATGAACATAGTGGAACATGTGTGCTTATTACATGTTGGAGCATCTTCCCAGTATATACCCAGGAATGGTACTGTTGGATCTTCCAGTAGAATTATGTCCAATTTTCTGAGGAACCGCCAAACTGATTTCCAGAGTGGTTGTATCAGCTTGAAGTCCCACCAGCAATGAGAAATGTTTCTCTTTCTCCACATCCTCCCCAGCATCTGATGTCACCTGGGTTTTTTTTATCTTAGCCGTTCTGACTGGTGTTAGGTGGAATCTCAGGGTTGTTTTGATTTGCATTTTCCTGATGATTAAGGCTGTTGAAAATATTTTTAGGTGCTTCTCAGCCATTCTGTATTCCTCACTTGAGAATTCTTTGTTTAGCTCTGTATCTCATTTTTAATAGGGTTGTTTGTTTTTCTGGAGTCCAACTTCTTGAGTTCTTTTTATATATTGGAAATTAGTCCCTTATTGGATTTAGGACTGGTAAAGATCTTTTTCCAATCTGTTGGTTGCCTTTTGGTCTTATTGACAGTGTCCTTTGCCTTACAGAAGCTTTGCAATTTTAAGAGGTTCCATTTGTCAATTCCTGATCTTAAAGCACAAGCAATTGGTGTTCTGTTCAGGAATCTTTCCCCTGTGCCCATATCTTCAAGGATATCTTTAAAGGGTACATTGAGTGTCTGGTCACTTCAAACTCCTTGTTTTGTTTCCTGGATGAGATGAGGTAAATTGGCTTCCTCTACCAAGCATTTCTGCCATTATATGCCTCAGTCCAGAACAGCATGGAAAGGGAACAAAGAATCTCTGAAACCATGAGACACAGTAACAGTTTACCATTATTAAGTTGTTTACCTCAGGTATCTATAAAGTAATACAATCTCATTAACCTATGGGTATTTACAATGACATGAGAGCCTCATTCGAAGGGCATAAATGCTTTAATAGTTCTTGTTGCCAACCTAATAGTAGGGCAGAATTTAATAAGGTACATATTCCCTGATCATTCAGAAATTATATTTTAGGATTTCTCACAATAATAGGAATTTATAAAAGCACAGTATTGCAAGCAATTTTGAAATATAATGTTTGCTTTTAGTAGTATAATATTGGCAGTAATTGAGGTATCTGAAATGCTAAGTGAATGACAGTGGATCTGGGTAAATAATACCACTATGTGGCTAATGTTGAAGACTTTGTGTATATTTATTTATATATAAATATATTTATTTAAAAGAAATATATAAACAGAAACCTTTTGATTTCAAAAATTTATGTTAAGTATGGTTGCAGAATGATGAATTTGTGTAAGCAATGATTAACTTTGAGTTGTAGAATTATATATGACTTTAAAAATGTAAGTAACTCAGTATTTTTATTTAAATAAAACAGGAATACGAAGACTTCTCATTGTCATTTTACATTTGTCTTCTTTACAGCAAATCACACACATTCTTAACTCATTCTAGGTGCCTCTGTATTTGTTTGTTTGTTTTTGTTTTATTTTTGCCTTTCTGATTCCTCCCAATAACATAATCCCAACCATTTGTTGGCCCTGAAGATGTTGGGAAAAGATTACTATCAGTCAGATATGCTGTCCTCAATTCTTTTCCATGCTCACTATGTCTCTTTTTGCTTAGGTTTCTAGTTCTTAGGGGACCATTTTTAAATGATAGCTTTGATACCAATAAAGTTTCTTGTCTGTTATTTTCAAATTAAATAACTGTTCAATCAATTTCATGTATTTAATCTTTTTGAGACACAGGAAGGAATACTCTGAAATACAGAATCCATGTATTAATTTAGTTCCATGGAACTATACCTTTCTTAAAGCTCATGTCAATTTAGTGTTTGTGTTAAATTTAGAGCATTTGAAATTTCTCACAGGAATACTCTTCATGGTAAACGTCATATCTTTAGACTGAGGAATGAAGTCAGGTTGGATTTGTATAATCACATTGGAATAGATTTTAAAGTTTAAATCGATTTGAAGGTGATTCAAGAAAAAGATAAATATAGGCATGCAGGAGGCTTCCTGTGTTTCATCTCAAGTTCTAGAGCTATGGAGTGATTTTAGAAAGCATCTAAATGGCCCTAAAGACTGAACCCTTCAGATACTTTCTACCCAGAATCTTTGAGATTCTCACTGAAATGAAAACATTGTTCTGACTTCGATTTGGATCTACATTATTAAGGGAATGATTAGATCTTACATGCCATGCTGTTCAGGACCTATCTTAAATAGAAAGTGCCCGGTGGCTAATTTACAAAATTTACCTTTAACTTCTGTTGCAGTTTAAATAACATTAGTGGATAGAATCTTCTTCATTGTTTACAATGCATTTCCTCCACTAGGTCTTGGTACTTGAGTTTCACAAGTGAGATTCTTCTAAGTGTGATATACTTCAAATAATGAACTCGTTTAAGTCAGGTCTGGGGAATTACTTATCTTCATTGCTTGAACTTGGTGATAGTTCTTGATTGCTTACAGTCATGTGGTGGATAGAATTTTGATCTCCAAAGTCATATTTATTTGTGGGACAAACCAACATGGTTATACAACTCATGTAACTAAATATGCAGCAGTCTAAGAAGGAAATAGCTCTCTTCATATAGGTTTCTCAGTGGATCAAGGTGCTTGCTGCCAAGCCTAATGACCTAAGTCCAGTCTTCAGGACCCACATGATCGAAGGAGAGAACCAACTCCCACAAGCTGTCCTCTGGTTTCCACATGTGTAATGTAGTATGTTTCTTATCATAAATGAATGAACAGATAGATAGTTAAATAGATCGATAAATGTAACAATTAAAAAAACTTTAATTGTTGATGGTGAGAAACATTATTTAATGAAAAAATCCATCAAAAATAGTCTATACATATTTCTGTATATGTGAAAAAATATTTTCATAATGCTGTGGGGTATAGATATTTTTATAGATCTCAACGTACAGTCTTTTAGAAAGATATATGGAATCTGACAGAAAAGGAGCAGTTCAAATTATGATCAAGGAACCTCTCTCCCAGTTAACAATTGATATGAATGCAATGACTTATGGCCACGTTCAGAGCACACACACAGACAGACATATACATGAGGGCACACGTACATTGTACAGGGCAGTGAATGTATTACAAGCAGGTAAGTAGTTACTTTTGGAAGCAGTGGAAATCTAAATGACTAAGTAAAAGAAGATTGATAGGAGGAAAGATGGGAGGAGGAAGAGGTCAGATGGCATGGCTATGTGATTATGTAGCCATGGTTATTAGCTTCAAGAGATGGTCTACCTTAGGGATCAATTGTAGATGCTTTGCAAGAGATGGAGCCCATAGGAATACAATGAAAGATCTTAAGTTAATGAAGGCTGTAAGCCTCCACTGAGTTCCTTGAATATTACTTTTAACTTAAGAGGAACAAATCAACAACTCACTTTTGAAGTAAATGCTACATTTTCCTTCCTTCTTAGTGTCTGCAGGTGTACCTCTGCTGTATCCTTGAAGTAGTCTGGGTATTCACCTCAATGAACAATCCATGGTTCAGTTTGTAGCACATACAGTTATAAAAGAGAAGGTGTAAGATGTAATGATGGTTCGGATCTATATTATTGCCCATAAGTTAGAAAAGGTTCTTGCTTTGCACTTGTCTGATGTGTTATTGAGTATGCCTGAAAGAGACTCATCATTTGCCATTATGATAGATGTAGTTATCCTTATTGACTCTAGTCCTAGCTCAAAATCTTGCGGACATCAACAATATTTCAAACTAAGTGAACAAATAGAAAACACAACAACAACAATAACAATGACAACTAATCAGTAGACAGATAAACACATTTTATAGTATATCAGGTTCTTTTAGAAGTTAAATGTATATGAATATATATGCATATATATACACATACATATAATATGTGTTCTACTAGAATGCATGGTATCTAGTTATAAAATTTACATTTTATTATATTTTCTTGATTAAAACAAAATATGGTAGTCTAAGACCTTTCTTCCATACTGTATGGTTTGAAAATGAGCAACTGGATTTCAAATCAAGTTCTCAGCTGTTTATCTTTTCTAATAACAGAACATGTTTGATGATCATCTGCAACCTTGTTTTCATTGTCCCAAAAACATACTTAAAAGAAAATTATACAGATCATACAGGTTAGATGGTTAGATCTAGGAATATATATATATATATATATATATATATATATATATATATATATATATATATATGTGTGTGTGTGTGTGTGTGTGTGTGAGTGCGCGCGTGCGCACACGCGCGCACACACACATGAATAACTGTATGCATGGAAAGCCATTAGTAAAGAAGGAGTGCATGAATATGAAGGCGAGTGAGGAGGGAGTATATGGAAGGCATTGGAGGGTGGAAAGGGAAGGGAGAAATGTTGTGATTATAAGCTCATAAATATAAAAATCAAAAGTCTCCAGCTTCCTGTGCCTTTTATGTTCACACTGGGGAACCAAGTCCCCTGTGGCCTACCCTCTTTCTATCCTCTACCACACTTTTTCATTGTTCTCCCCTTCCTCAAGCCTGTAATATTTTACACATGCACAGCTTCATTAATCTTTTCAGTAATTTCCCCTTTTCTGGTTTATCTCCCTTTTCAAGAAATAAACAAGAACTCCTATTTTACATTTCATCTTTTTCTACAACATAACACCACCCAGGGATGATGCCAATGCAATGTTCTGACATTTAACATTCATCAAATATTTATTGCCATTTATTAACTGATCTTTTCCAACTGCCTCCTATTTACTGCCCATAGGAGGGATTCTGATATAAGGGAATAACCCAGCTCAATGTCAGTTTCTGGCTTCAAAGAGTTTAGAACTTAAGCAGAAAAGAAAAGCTTGTGAGTTGGTGATTATTAGGTTAAACGTTTTCCATGTCCTGGAGGCTGCACAGACAAATACTGGGAGGTTTTGAGAGAGGAATAACAAGGCAGAATGCTGATATAAGTCAGATGGACAATCAATGGAGTGAAGTTGACCACCAAGAAAGATGCTGTCATTTAAAGAGGCACCCAAATGTAATTAACCCAAGGATAATAATGTGCTGATTCGGGGTTCATGGATAGGAAAGAGTGGACCACAATTGCATTATTGCCAGTCTAGGTGAGGAAGAAGAATTATTTAGAAGAAGGACTCAGCCTCCCAGACCTGCATATGACCCTGCCTGCTCTGGAAGAGGAAAAGAGGAAGATGCATCACCCTACCCCTCAGGGAGGCCTGGTGCCTGAGGAGTGCAGGGAAAGTAGAGCAGGGTGCAATAGCCTCCTCTCTGTCTCTGACGCTGTGATTGCTCCTAATGGAGGGGGACATCCAGCTATATTTAGTCCTCATGCTGCTTCTCCTCAGCAAATACAAGTCTCCCTTCTCTTCTGCATTCTAGCTTCTTTCCATAGAGGAGCTGGCCCTGGCCAGATGTCTTAATTATGGCAGGATGAGAAGAGTATCATGGTTAATCTGCAAGTGATCATTGACACCTTTTTTGTAATATTAAAATTGCTGAATTGTGCAAAGTCAAAGTGAGACAGTTTTTATTTTTTATTTTTTTTAAGAACAAAGGTATTAGGTCTTGGAGTGTGGTTATACACCTGTAACCCACACTAACTCTTAAGAATATGGAGGCAGGGGACCAAATATTAGAAACACAAAACCAGTGTCATTTAGAATGTGTTACATGTTCAGTCTTGTCACCATGACTATGCAAATGAGTGGCAAACTTTGACTGGAAGGTTACACATTTTTACTTGAAATGGTGATATATGTTTGTTGAGATTTCAATATTTAGTCACATTTTACCAAAATTAACAAGCAATCCTGATACTCTGGAGTAAGTAGTAGACAACATTAACTGCAGGTAAAAGAAAATTGATGTTCCAAGAGAAAGTTTGGAAAACGTATTCCTATACCATGAGAATGATAATTCCCCAGTATTTATAAGAGTTTGGAGCTGGGGTTGGGGGAATGGATCAGTGCTGAGCAGTGCTGAGTGTTCTTACAGAACACTCAAGTGCAGTTCCTGTAGCTTTGGCTTCAGGGGTTCCAATTCTCTTCTGGACACCAAAGGTTCTTGTTCTCACAAGCGTACGTATCCTCCCTCAATACACACAATTAAAAACAAATCTTAAAAAGATGTTAGATCTGAGTTTTACGTAATGCTTTGAGGTCTATCAAATAACTGTGGTGATGGGGTGTGTACTGGCTAGTTTTGTGACAACTTGACAACAGCTGGAGTTATCACAGAGAAAGGAGCTTTAGTTGGGGAAATGCCTCCATGAAATCCAGCTGTGGGGCATTTTCTCAATTAGTGATCAAGGGGGAGAGGCCCCTTGTGGGTTTTGCCATCTCTGGGCTGGTAGTCTTGGGTTTTATAAGAGAACTGAAAAAGCCAGCGGAAACAAGCCAGTAAAGAACATCCCTCCAATGGCTTCTGCATCAGCTCCTGCTTTTTGACCTGCTTGAGTTCTAGTCCTGCATCCTTTGGTGATTAACAGCAGTATGGAAATGTAATCCGAATAAACCCTTTCCTCCCCAACTTGCTTCTTGGTCATGATGTTTGTGCAGGAATAGAAACCCTGACTAAGACATGGTGAATTCTAGAGTAGTCAACTTGACAGAATCTGAAATAGCCTGGGAAACCAGCCCCTGGACATACCTCTAAGGGATTATTTTGAGTATGCTAGTTGATGTAGGCTTACCCATTGTTCTTAGGGGGAGGAACATTTCCTGGGTAGGAAATCTTGGACTATAGTAATTGGAGAAAGCAAGAAGAACACTGGCATCTAAGGGATCATTGTTCTCTCTGACTGTGAAGATGGGACCAGTCGCCCCAGGTTCCTGTTGCCTTTTCTCTTTGCCTTGAGACCCATATCTTGAACCAGAGCTAAAAATAATCCCTTTCCTTATTTATTTTATTTGTTTATTTATTTATTTATTTATTTATTTATTTGTCAGAGTATTTTATCACATCAGCAGGCAAGGAAACTAAGACTAAGGAAACTAAGGTGACTATGTATGCTGCTGAGTCAGGGTAGTGCATAGAGTGTCAGGGGACACTGGCCAATGCACACTTACACAGTATATGAAATCCTTGCTCACAGCAGTACTCCTATTTTACATTTACATCTTTCTATTCAGAACTGTTGTATCTCTTGACTTTTATACACACAAAGGAAGGCGGGAGCCTATTTGGAATTACTGTTGCCAGTTTCCAGCTAGGGAAACTGAGACAAACAACTGTTTACAGCTGTGAAGGTGAGAAGACCAATGTTCTGTCCAGAGCATTTTCTTTGAAGCTCAGAGGTTTTCCAGCCACACTTGCTTCTGAAAACATGCTCCCTTTTTTTTCCCCTCTTACATTTTCTTGTCATGTGCGGGAAACCATCATCTTTCTTGTGCACACAGCATCTTACAGACTCCTATCTCACCTGCTGCAGCTTTTCTAGTGTCCTCATTAATTTATCATGAGCTGTTGCAGAATAACTGTTTCCCACTGCCCAGAAAAACACTTCCTTCAGGAAGCCACCCTGAGTGAACTTCAGCCGTCAATTGTTTCTTACTTATTGATCTGAATATATTTTCCACTTTTTTTTTTTTTTTTTTTTTGGTTTTTCGAGACAGGGTTTNTTTTTTTTTTTTTTTTTGGTTTTTCGAGACAGGGTTTCTCTGTATAGCCCTGGCTGTCCTGGAACTCACTTTGTAGACCAGGCTGGCCTTGAACTGATCTGAATATATTTTGTAGCACATTTTTCTCATGTTTACATCTATATTTTAAGAATACCTGTGACATATTAACATCTAGTAAATCAACGAATTCATATTAAATGTATATTTGGGTGCGGAATGAGTGATCATTTATAATCCTAGATTATAACATTTTTGACAAATTTTCATTAAGGGAGATGAACAAAGTATGTTCTATATTTAATTTATCCTCCCCACCTACTTCTGTATTTTTGCTTCCTACAGCTGCATTTCTGAAGTTTTCAATTATTCACTGAAGACTTTATTTGGTCCACACACGTGTCATATAAATAATGTTGATTATTCCCTACTGTACATTGAGTCTAACAGGGACTTAGAAGCTGCTTAGATATTAAGTGCAAAATAGACCTGGAAAAGGTGACTCAGACATTTAGTCAGGCAAAGCAGACATGGCCAGAGAGCAGATGCGCTGAGGAGAGGATGCTCTGCTGAGAGTGAAATTTTGACTACACTAGAATGAAATGCTTGACAGATTTAATTGGGCTGACTGCTATCCCTTCGTTAGGATGGCTGTCTTTGGTGAGCAAGCATTTTTACTTTTTTTCAGACCTGTTGGGATTACTGAGACAGCTGGGCGTTATTCAAGTTAGTAAACAGTTTGGATTCATCTAATTCTTATTCCGATGTCAAAACACAACAATGACCTCCTTTTGGAAACAATGTAAACTCCTTTTTAACAATTGAACTTTTTATTTTTAAGTCAAGAGAGTGGGTTATACATTTCATCTGTCTCCAAGAAACTGTCCAGTAGGTTTTCTGTGTTATTTTCTAAGTTCATCTGGCTAGCGTCCCCCTTGGCACAATAATACCATTGTATATAAGTACAACCAGCCATTAATCTAGGGGTATTAGACTTTCAAACATTCACTCCTCCAAACCATACACTAGATTTGCACTTGTCTGGATGACATCTAAGCAGTTTGCTTGGACAGTACGTCCCCAGCCCAGCATGAGAGGTGCATTTGCTAAGGGCTTTGATTCTGTAGTTCACATGAAAAAAAGAGCAAACTTCTTTCTCTCTTGAGATGTTTAGATTAAGTTTAATTGATTTTTTAAAAAATACGTTAGCATGATGGGCGGCACTTAAAAGTGAATGAACTTCTTATAATTTTTTTGAATAAAGTGGGTTGCATTTGGGGATTTGATTTTTCAAAGCTTTGAAATTGTGAAATGCCAAGGAGTTGTTTTTTGGTTTTTTTTTTGTTTGTTTGTTTTTTTCAACTTAGAGAATGGACAGCACTCTTGAAACAGATTTATAATTTATGTTGCCAAAGTTTGTGCAGACATTTACTTGCTTCTGGGAAGGAGGCTTTTTACTTTGAGGGACTCCAACTGATCAGCATTTTCATAGGATACAGTTAGAAACATAAGTCTTGCTGTATGGCTAATGTAACTTTATTGACTTAAAACTTAGAAAGAAATCAATAGTGTTTGGAGGCACAGAGGAGATGGTGGAAGTTCCATTTGTGAATATGATATATGCATCCTGCCTGGGTCATGGCTCTCAAGATGTGGTCCTTGGACCATCAGCATTAGTCTCCGGGCTTATGGATGTGGTGTTGAACATAAGCATCTCTTAGAGAGAATAATGCTGCTTTCATAGAGTCTTTAGAAAGTATTTCACCTCAAACTGTCTACCAACCAGTGCTTGGTCAAAGCCTTGACATGGAAGTAATATAGTATAAAACACAGTATTTCCACTCATTCCTCCAGGCAGTCTTCATCCCTGTTCTGGAGTGGAGAATACACAGGCGAGTAAGTCTTTCATACCAATCTCTCCTCTGAACGACCACTTTTATTGGATTAAATTTACATATTGTGTCTTTGGTTTTGTTTGCACTTCATAGGCAGTTTTTGTCTGAAGTGCCTTTCTTGTGCCAGTGTGTTCAGACATTCTCTTCCCTCTTCCTGACTTACCATATCTATTTCTTTTTGCTGTCAACTACTGCTTTACTTTCTTCAGAGCACTTGAGGAAGTGCTCAACAGACTGAGATTTTTGCCTCTGGGGAAATAGAAGAAAAATGGAATGAACTGGTATAATTGTATAAAGCCTTGTCTCACAGTCTGCTCTCCCCTATATGTCTCCTATTTAAATTTACATATCCTGTATATATTCCTCTGTATGCCTTTGTTATGTTTTTTTTTTCCAGAGGCTTTGGTATATAGATTTTATTTTAAGGCATCTTTAATCCCTTCTGCAAAATATATAGTACAAGCAAGCTATTAAGGACAGACTAGGAAAGGGCTGTTCTGGGGGCCAGTGGATAATAATTCCATAAATCAGAAAAGCACAAAAGGAAAATTGTATATCCAATTATCATTTTACTTCCATGCTAAGCTTTGTTTCCAGTCAAATATGTAGTCACATATTGCACTCAATAAGTCTTGGCCACGTAATAAAATTTCCCTCTGAAGATTTAGACTGTGAGCACTATTGAGCGCAGATACTGGCAAGTTGGTTTCAAAGTGTTTTATGTGGAGTTCTCATATAAAGAGTATCAAGGAGGAGCTGGGGAGATAACTCAGTCAGTGAAGTGCTTCCTGGCAAGCACAATGACTTGAGTTCCACACAGAGGATCCATGGAAAAACAAAGCTACTTGTGGTAATGAACACAGGATCCCAGATCTGGGGAGGCAGGGGCAAGCAGAAACCTCAGACTTGCTTTGCTCATTCTAGTCATGAGAGACATAATCTCATTAAAATAGGTTCTGGAGAATGACATCCAGAAGTTGCCCAAGCATACATAAATGCGCATGAATATCTTCCTATAGCAAATAAACACATGATAAAATTATGAAATTAAAATTGAGTTAAATATTTGCATCAAAACAGAAAACACTGAGAAACTTGCGAACATATTAGTTTCTCAAGGAAAATTTGGTGAAAAGATGCAGACAACTGGAATCGTTGACCTTCTAAAATAATATGAGGTGAAACTACAGTAAGAAGAATGGAACTTGAAACAGAAATTATCATTCAATTTGTATACAGGCTTTCAAAAATACATATTCCTTTTATGTGCTTGCTTCCTTTCACACACATATACATATTTATATACACATTTGTTTATATACAGATGTTTTCATCCTTGAAATAATCTAGGTAACAATATAAAATAAAATAAAAAATAAGAATTATAGAACTACAGCATTGAAATTCCCCAGAATGTTTTTTACCCTACTTTGTCTCTGTCTAAAAACAATAGGTCAAATTAGATAATGTGGTGGTTTGAATAGGAATGGCCTTCATAGATTCATGTGTTTGATAGCTTGGCTCATAGGAAGTGGCACTATTTGGAGGTATGGTCCTGTTGTAGAAAGTGTGTCACTGTGGAGGTGGGCATTGAAATATCATACACTCAAGCTCTTCCCAGTGTGATACACAGTCTCTTTCTGTTGCCTGTGGATCAAGTTCTAGAACTCTTAGTTCCATTTCCAGCACTATATCTGCTTGCATATTGCCATGTTTCCTGTAATGATGAAATGGACTAAGTTTCTGATACTGTAAGCCAGCCCCAATTAAATGTTTTCCTTTATAGGAGTCTCTGTGGCCATGGTGTCTTTTCACAGCAATAAAACCCTAACTAAGATAGACAAGAAATAATACAGGAACCTGATATGGACCAGCACAGACCCATATGATATGGATATCTCCTGAGAGGCTCTACCAGAGCCTTACAGATACATATACGGATACTTGCAGCCAATCATTGGACTGAGCACGGGGACCCCTATGGAGGAATTACAGGAAGGACTGAAGGAGCTGAAAGGGTTTGCAACCCCATTGGAAGACCAACAATATCCACCAACCAGACTCTCCAGAGCTCCCAGGAACTAAACCACCAACCAAAGAATACATACGGAAGGACCCATGACTCCAGCTGCTTATTTAGCAGAGGATGTACTTATCTGGCATCAATGGGAGGGGAGTCCCTTGGTCCTGTGGAAGCTGGATGCCCCAGTGTAGGGGAATGCCAGGCCAGCGAGGCAGGAGTGGGTGTGTGGATCAGGGAGCACCCTCATAGAAGCAGGGAGAGGGAGGTGGGATAGGGAGGTTTTTGGTGTGGAAATCGGGAAGGGGATAACATTTAAAATATAAATAAATAAAACAAGCAATAAAAAATTTAACGACAAGAAATAATAAATAAGAAAATAAAATAAAAATATGGCAGACGTTTTCATACTCATTGCTTTAGGAATTAGCTTCTAGAGAGTGACTCAGACTCCCCTCTCAGGTTCACTTTCAATTGAAATTGCTCTCTGAATAGTTCTGACCCTTCCTGGGCAAAATGCCTGGCAGCTGTGGGCCTTTTCTCCAAAACCCAGAGAGTTTTTCCGGTACTTTAAGTTTCAAGACACTGTCTCAGAATTTATAAATATTAAGTAATCTAATGCTCATAATTTTAGATTTTTATGGAAAGCTAAAGATTTTTGTCTTCTTTTATTTTTTAATTCCATATATTTTTTAATTGGCTCTCCTCTCATACAATACATCCTGACTAAAGATTCCCCTTCCTCCGTCCCTCCCAGTACCTCCCCACACCTCCCATCTGCTCCTGATCCACTCCTCCTCAATTTCCCTTCAGAAAAAAAGCAGGCCTTTCAGGGATATCAACCGAACATGTCATAACAAGATACAATAAGACTAGGCACGCCCGCCTGAGGAGGGGTGTCTGCCCGGGAGCAGTCTCCAGGCCTGAACCTGTAGGAGGGCCATCTTTGCTCCGGTGCACTGCCAGGGAGAGGGTGGTCTGCAGAAGCGACACAGCTTCTGGGAGAGACTCCTTATCTGGCTCCAGTCATCCCACACCTTTCCCGCCCGAGGAGGGGTGCCCGTCCGGGAGGGGTCTCAAGGGGCCTGAGCCAGTAGGAGAGGCATCTTTGTTCCAGTGCACTGCCTGGGAGAGGTCAGCCTGCAGAAGCTACACAGCTACTGGGAAAGATCCCATTTCTGGCTCCAGTCACCCTGCACCTTTGACACCTGAGGAGGGGTGTCCACTCAGGAGGAGTCTCAAGGCCTGAACTGGCAGGAGAGACATCTTTGCTCCCGTACACTTAGGCTCCAGTCTGCGCTGGCGAGAGTGGGGACCACAGAAGCTACACAGCTTCAGGACAGACAGAAGCAACCTAACTTCTGGGACAGACCCTGTTTC
>NC_034591.1:55212883-55227426 GCF_900095145.1 Mus pahari
AGACTACCCCATCCAGGGATGCATCCCATCATCAGCCACCAAACCCAGATACTAATGCACATGCCAGCAAGATTCTGCTGAAGGGACCCTGATATAGTGTCCTCTTGTGAGGCTATGCCAGTGCCTGGCAAACACAGAAGTGGATGCTTACAGTCAGCTATTGAATTGGACACAGGGCCCCCAATGGAGGAGCTAGAGAAAGTACCCAAAGAGCTGAAGGGGGATGCAACCCTGTAGGTGGAACAACAATAGAAACTAACCAGTACCCCCAGAGCTCATGTCTCTAGCTGCATATGTAGCAGAAGATTGCCTAATCGGCCATCATTGGGAAGTGAGGCCCCTTGGTCTTGCAAACTTTCTATCACCCAGTGCAGGGGAAGGCCAGGGCCAAGTAGTGGGAGTGGGTGGGTAGGGGAGCAGGGCCGGGGGGGGGGGAGTATAGGGAACTTTCGGCATAGCATTTGAAATGTCAATAAAGAAAATAATAATAATAAAAACAAAAACAAACAAACAAAACAAAAGAGAAAAGACTAGGCACAAACCCTCATATTAGGGCTGGGCAAGGAAACCCAGTAGGAGGAGAAAGGTCCTAATAACAGGTGAGAGGAGAGTCAGAGACACACCCACTCCTACTTTTAGGAGACTTGCAGCATCACCAAGCCATCAACTATGACATATATGCAGAGGACCAGCACAGACCCTTGCAGGCTCCTGACTGCTGCTGATTCAGTCTGTGAGTCTGGCTTAGTTGATTCTGTCTGCCATGCTCTTCTGGTGTCTTTAATCCCTCTGGCTCCTACAGTTCTTCCTCCCCCTCTTACACCAGGTTCCCAAGCTCTAACCCAATGAAGTTCTCCATTTTGGCCTTTCTCTCCACCTAATGTTTGGCTGTGGGTCTCTGCATCTGCTTCCATCATCAGCTGCTGGAGGTCTTTCTGATGATGATTGAACAAGGCACCCATCTATAAGTATAGAAGAATATCATTAGGAAACCTTATATTGATTTTTTTTCCAAATACAGGATTTTTTTGTGTAGCCCTGGCTGTCCTGGAATTTGTTTTGTAGAACAGGCTGGTCTCAAACTCAAAGACCAGTTTCCCTCTGCCTTCTTAGTGCTAGTATTAAAGGTGTGTGCCAGCATACCTGGCTTGATTTTTTTTTTTTAAATCCTAGGTTTCTGGGTTATCCAGCATCTACCTTCTGGTATTCCAGGCAGTGTTGGGCATGGGCTCACTCTTGTGGAATGGGGCTCAAATTAGACCAGTCATTGGTTGGCCAATGTCACAAGTTCTGCACCTCCATTCCCCCAGCACATCTTGTAGGCAGCATAGATTGTAGGTTGAAGACTTTGTGTTTGGGTTGGTGTCCCAGTTTCACCACTCGAAATTGTCTGGTTACAGAGGATGGGTGTTCATGCAACTCTGGTTGCAGACAAGAGTGGAAATAGTGTGTGTGTGTGTGTGTGTGTGTGTGTGTGTGTGTGTGTGTGTGTGTGTTTCTTCCCTTGTTAGATGGTATCTAGTCTCTTCTGAACCAAAATGGGGAAGAGAAGCAGAGGAGGAGGGCTGAGTAGATGCTCAGGAATTGATTCCTGAGGTTCTTTTTTTTTCTTTCTTTTATCTTCCAGATATATATTCTGTTTTTAAACTTATTTTATTAGATATTTTCTTCATTTACATTTCAAATGCTATCCCGAATGTCCCCTATACCCTCCCCTCACCCTGCTCCCATGCCCACCCACTCCTACTTCTTGGCCCTGGCATTCCCTTGTACTGGGGTATATAAAGTTTGCAAGACCAAGGGGCCTCTCTTCCCAATGATGGCCGATTAGGCCATCTTCTGCTACATATGCAGCTTGAGACACGAGCTCTGGGGGTACTGATTAGTTCATATTGTTGTTTCACCTATAGGGTTGCAGACCCCTTCAGTTCCTTGGGTAATTTCTCTAGCTCCTCCATTAGGGTCTCTGTGTTCTATCCTATAGATGACTATGGGCATCCACTTCTATATTTGCTAGGCATTGTCATAGCCTCACAGAGATAGCTATATCAGTGTCCTTGCTGCCTGAGGTTCTTAATAGACTACCTCTGTCACGAGATCTCCTAGCTAAAACTCCTGAGAGATCAAATAAATCTTTATTTTGTTTGTTACTTAATCAAACAATACATCATCCCTCTCTCCCTCCATCTCTTTATTTCCTTCTCCTCTCTCCCTCTCCCTTTCTCTCTCTTCCTTCATTCCTCACCCCCTCTCCTTTCTTTTTCCACCCCCCCTTGCTCTCTCCCTAGCTCTTATGTTCTAAGGATGGTGAACATATTCTTCTGCAAATTTTGAGAGTGCTGGCCAATTTCTACATAACCAAGTCTCTCTTGTTCTTCCCTCAAAGCCCAACAAGCCTACCTTTCCCCACTTAGAGTTTCTAGGTAGGAGTCAAGTGTCAGCCAACCAACCTTCTAGAATACTGTTCAAGTGTTGAGCAACATTGGGGCCATTGTCCCTAGTGAGAGAATATTCACCAATCATTCCTGCTGCTGAGTGAAAACTTCAGAGAAAAATGTTTCATTTGCCTAATACTCTTTGTTTTTAGTGTATGTGTATTATTACTTCTTTAAGACAAATTTAAATATTCATTATTCATTGTTTTAAAATGCGTGAAAACACACAGATACAAACGTATTTATGAAATCTTAAAATAATTCAGGATCATAAGGCAATGCAAATATATACTTTACTACATTGTTCAATGCAACAGAACCATAACTATCTTCAGAAAATAGAAATAGCTAGAAAAATAGCATAAAGAAAGAAGTCCAAAATCTAATTACTTTTAAAAGAGTTTTAGTAGCACATATCACATTTCAGGTGACAGGATTTTGTACAAATTTGTGACAATAACAGTGAAAGAAAGAGGCCATAGATTTGAGAGGGAGTTGGGAGGGCTAAGTGGAAAACATTAAAGGGAGAAAGGGAAAGATACACACAAAACAGTTGGCCAAGTCCTAGAGTGTGTTAGTCGTGGGAACATTGGCAAGTAGCCCATTCCTGTAAGGTGATACAGGGTAGTATTCTGTCAAACTCTATCTCTCCCATCAGACATAAACACAACAATCCTACTTTTGGAAATTTCTAGTTGCATGATCCATGACACCCCACCTTTGCTTGTCTTAACTTTGTAGTTACCAAAATACATCAGCTCTTTTATATTTGCTTGTTTTTTTTTTTTTTTCCATTACTTTCCCCAGTTGGAGGAAATGTGGGAAACACACACACACACACACACACACACACACACACACACACACACACACTTAAAAGAGGGAAAACTGTTGGCAATACTCTGTATTGGTGCCTGCCATTTCCAGACCTGGAGTTAAGAGCTAAATTTTAAATCTGGATTTTTTTTTTCCTTGTAGCCTTTGACCTGGACTTGGTCTGTATTCCTTACTTTTAAAAATGTGGCCTTCTGATTTTCATTATGCATTACGAGGCTTAAATTTGTTGTGGTATGAGCACCTTGATTGGGACCCAGATCTTTGTATACTGGAAAATAAATCCATTGTTCTCCCCTCTGGTTCTCTTGGCAGATGGTCTTTGACCTCCTATCTTGAGAGACTCAGAGCTAGTGCAAGGGGAGCCTTTCATCTCTGCCCCTGTGGACTTCCTTATTTCTCATAAACCTAGGTCAAAGCTTGGGACTGGAGGGTGTTAGCAAAAATGGGACATTGGCTTCTTAATTTCTTGAGGCTTGTTCTGGAGAAAATGCATTCAAAACAGCTTTCTGATCCTTAGGTACCCAGTAAATTCTCAGTTCTTTGTAGTTGGAAACATAATGCCATCACACACTAGTCCATTAAGCCAAGACTCTGTCTTTTACACAATTCATATTTTAAAATTTGAAGAGGCTCACAACTGAGCCTTCACAAACAGTAGCTGTTTACTTTCTTGCCACTAAAATAATCACTGCAAATACCCCCTCTGAGAATGTATATTTTCGGATGCCAGGTAATCAAAGCTTAGTTGTACTCAGGGGCTTTTTCAGAACCAAATGGAAAATAATTGCTTTAAAGTACCTACTTGTGAGGGTTTCTGCTCATCACCGTAATTGCCAGAAGCCACTGTCTTTCTGCCATAATAAATTCCCAGTGATTCATTAGCTTCTATTGGGGGCACAAAACAGATCATCTTGTTAGTACTAACATTGATTCTTAAATATTGTTACCTGATATTTTTTATATTGGAATTACAGGTTACAGATAAACTAAAATAATAAATGTCCATGCCCTACTTTAAGGAGTAGAGCAGATAGTTAGAGGATAAAACTAAGACCTGGGTGGCCTTGCAGGATTTAGATATGAGTTCTCAGTGTGAATATTTACACTGGGAACATATTATGACATTCCCTTTGTCAAAGACATTTAATTTCTTGACTATAAGCCTTTGCATGCAGAACACAGCAGTTGGCCATTAATCCCTAGGACGTAGTAGCAGGCCCTTCAGTCCTCTCCTGTGCTAGAGGCATAGTATGATTGCTGGAAAAAAATCTTTCTTGGTGTAAAATCATGTCAAGGACTTCCTAATTAGACTTTGCAGATTCCCTAGATTGATGAGTTTACATCTCAAACCTACCTTGAAGGCTTTTTTTTTTCTAGTAAAAGGTAAACATACTTTTTTTCCTGATTTATTAGTTCTCCAGTATGTTGGGAATACATCCAGTTGTTATCTCGGTAAATTGACTCCTGGCATCTCTTAACTTACTGGGATTCTGCCATCTCACTTAGGGTTCAACCTGTCATTTTCTAAGGTCTAGGTGTGGATCCTTGAGGACATGCCCAATGATGTCCACCCCATGGTAGCATCTCATTCTTGTACATTTTTAACTGTCTCAGCCAATCACAGAGCCCATCCTCTAGCTTTTGTACCTATTGTTGTTAGGTACAAAAAAAAAAAATAGTAAATAAAATCAGTGACTGCATGTATGTCTTTATGGAGGCCAGAGGTCAACGTCAGATTTTGTTATCATTATTTTTTTAAAACAGGTTCTTTTACTGGCCTGGAAATCATCAAGTAGGCTAGGCTTGCTGGCCACTGAATCCCAGAGATTTATTTGTCTCTTCTTGCCCAGATAGGGAATTAGTATCAAGGGGCACCATGACTGGCCTTTATATGGGAACCATGAATTGAACTTAGGTTCTCACGTTTACACTGCAAGCATTTAACTATTGAGATATCTCTTCTATCTCTGTAGGTTTAAAAATAATATTCAAATAATACTTACTAAAGGACAAATGAAGCATCTGAGAGGTCAATTACTTACTTTAGTTGAGTTCATCCTAACAAAAGAGAACATAGATGATCCAAGGGGAGAAAGCTATTCTATGAAAGGCTACCAAAAGTTCAAAGAGATAACTCCAGGTTAAGAGTAACCTGTGTGTCCAGTAAGGATGGATCAAGCTGGCAGCAAGCAGGAGAGTTTGGCTTGGACCAAAACTATGTGACAATGCTAACTTAGACCCTAATAAATTAACACAAAGTGACAGAATACTGGGAAAATAGAACACATAACTCATGAGCCCTTAGTTGTCACTGTGAGCAGGTACTCACTTCACAGCAAAGCCAGCCTACTCTATCCTTGGTCTAATAATTTTTTTCAACAGGCTATAGTGTGGTCCTACATTCAGCATAGCACCGGTGATTTGTAAAACTTCACTGGATGCAGAAAGACGCATTTCTTACAAAACAAGCCAACAGACAAAAACAGTGGGTATTTCTGACTGGGAATTTGAGGGACAGTAACCTAGTTTCTGGGATGAGTGAGAAAAAAAAAATCACAAAGTGCTCGATTTTTCAATGCTGGGTCATTTCTTGAACAAATACCCAAATAAAGGATACCCATCAAAGTCTTTCAGAGTTAAACCAGGGCAGTTTTCAGCTGTGTGGATGAATAACCTTAATTCCCACTAATAACAGCCACATCTGCCCTATAGTGGAAGATCTAGATGTATTGTCATGCAAACTTAAATTGTTAGAAAGCTTGTCATGAAAATTCTGAATAATTTGTATTTTTAAATATTTTTAAAACTAGAACTCAATAATCATGGTGGCACAGCACATTCTGCTGCAATGGTTTGACCTAACAAAAGTTTTGTTAATGTAGGTAAGGGATGGCAGGAGAGAGTAAATATTTGACTGTATGCAATATCAGTCTTTTTACACTTGAAACATCAAAAGAATTTGGAACCAAAGATAATTGTCATGGAGCTATGGGGCAACCATCTGTAGTTTCCATGCATGGTGGATGTATGTCAAATTTAGAAGAAGCAGGAAAGCTTATACTTTCATTGAAGATCCTATAAATGTTTTCTGTCTAATGATGTGTTGGAGTCATAAGCAAAACAGACATTACAGGCATGCTACCCAAGTTCCCACTTCCATCTTGTGAGCCAAGTGTTGAGTGCTGCATGTATTTTGACTGTCTCCCTCACCTCATGGAGGCACCTGATAACTTCATGATGCTGGAGCAGAGTGATTAAGATTAGTTATGGTTTGAATTGGGAAATTCCATTACAGGCTCACCTTGTTCCTTAACTGATGCAGCCATTTTAGGAGACTATGGGATCTTCAGGAAATTGGGCACATCATATGGATGTCCATCACAGGGGCAGGCCTTCGTAGGTTGTAGCCTGATACTGATTGTGGCATAATCTCTGCCTCTTGCAAGGTTAAAGAACCTTGGTCACAATGTGAAGAACTTTTTCCGTGTGATTCCATTTCTGAACACTGCTATACTTTCCCATTGTGATGGAATGAGACCCCTGAAACTGTTAACCAAAATTAATCTTTCTTTCATTAGGTTGTTTCTGTCAGGGATGGGATCAAAATGACATGAAAGTCAACTGGCATCCAAATTTGTCCCAGCCATTCATTCACACTCTCAATCCTGCTCCTGCATTGACATCTTACCAAGCTTTAGCAAAATTAGTTCTTTCTGGAAAGGACCCAATTGATTAATGTATTCTTTGAATCTAGGGTGATACATATGGGGTGTCTAAAGAATAGCCCATATATGACTTGGGAGATAGCAACAAAGGAACTGAAACAGAAAAATCTCTGAGACTTACTTTTTTTGGTGAAAGTGAAAAAAAATGGAAGAAGAAAAACTTTGGTATTCAGAATGAAAACCGAACTCAAAGAGTTAGCAATGGGTCTCGATCTATTTGTTTTGAACTTCTTTAGGGTCACATATCAGATATCCTGCAGACCACATACTTTGTTACAATGTATAACAGCAACAAAATTACAGTTATGAAGTAGCAGTGAAATAATTTTATTAATTGAGGGTGACCACAACATGACGAACTGTGTTAAAGCCTCTCAGCATTAGGAAGGTTGAGAGCCCCTGAGTTAAGTGATCATAGTCCATATTTGACAGACTGTAAGAACAAAATTTAGTGTCTCTGTATTAAGTTGTTTCTTAAAATCAGTAACATTGATCAGTTGTTGATGGACAGTGATTGTGACACAGCTGATGTTACCTGTACCTTAAAAGTAGAAATCATCATCATCATCATCATCTCAAGTTGTAGGATGTCTGGAAGCTACTTGGAAGAAAGTGATGGGGCACTATTTCAACTTCTGGGTACCAAACAGTTGTAGAGAAATTAGGTGCTCTAGGAACTGGTGGTTACTTAACCCGCAACAGGATTTGAGTTGTTCTTATAGATTTTTAAGAAAGAAACAATGCATCAACTATACCATGTACAACAACAACACAACCATTAACAACTGAGCCTGAGATAATCAGACTGGAACATGAGAGAATTTTGACAATCTCTATCATCCATGCAATCCATGTATGTTTTTGTTCAGTGTGTACTCGACAGTAATGAATGAATAAAGCATTGCATAGAGCCTTCTCGATTTTTACAGAATAAAATATAAGTAATAGGAACATGCTGTGTTATACTTTCAGAGGCCATGTTTTTTGTTTGTTTTGTTTTGGATTGATGCATAAAAATAATGAGGCTCCTTGCAATTGTCAGGTTGTCAGGTTCAGGGACATCTGGTCTATTCATCAAAAAATTCTGAAGGAAGTGGTCTTTATGTTAAGGTTTACCTAGTATTCAAACATGAAAAATCAGTGACTGCAATGCACCATGCCTAACATCTAATTGACTGACGACATAAATCTCAGGAGAACAAGTTAATATGGGGCTGGTAGCTGCAGCAAGAAGAGCTGACAGTCAAGCTGGCAGAGGGATTGTCTCCAAACTTTAGTTAACAGGCCTTCATTGCAACTACTCTGCAAGTGACACAGTGCACATTGGGTTGCTACAGTTGCCTGGAGACTGATTGAGCCTTGCTCCTGTTGTAGTTGGCCTGATGAGAAAAATAGGCCATTCCCAATTGTTAACTAACCTTACCATTGCTCTCTCTTTAGAGGAAGGACATGGTTATTTATAGACCCTATTAATTTAGCTTAAATGATTCCAGCTACTGGCTATGTGTAATCAGCTTTTCCCTCCCTTTCTGCTTAGAATTGGCTGAAAACACACTGGATAAGAGATTATAAAAATATATCACTTAAGAGCATCCATAGCTGCCTGTAATGTCATCGTGCAAGTTCCGTTACCAGAACACATCAAAAAATAGGCTGCCTCCCTCCTTTGGGCTGGGAGATCAGATTGATCATTGGTGCTTAAAACATGTGGACAGGGAAAGGCTCTTAACTGAGAAGAGCCCCCTGATGTCACATTGAATGGAATCAGAGTGTCCTCTCCTGTATTTTCAAGCTCACGTAGCTAATTCGCAGTAGGCAATCTTTAAAAAGGATTCCAGGGAGATGTCCATCAAAGATTAGGGAAGGGATTATTTGTGGCCACCACTGAAGGATTTAGTCTCTCCCTGGGTAACTAGCCTTCTGGTTAATGAAGTGTCCATTCTGTGATTTAATGGGCCAGGCTGTTCTATAATAGCAGTAGGAGGTTGTTGGCTTGCACAGCCCTAAAGAGAGAGTTGACAGAGAAATTTTGGGGCATTGTAGAAAAATGTCCTCTCTGATGGTTGGCTCTCTAGCCAACCTAGAGCTGCTCTGTCATTAACCTGGTTGGCCCCTGGGGACAATGCTTGGGATGGATTCCCCTGACTGTGGCCAGAAGTGTCTGTGTGGCAGCTTTCTTGGTCTCTACTGGGAGAAGTGGAAGAGAGACTGTAGTTATTTTTTTTGTCTTAAAATAGTTTAATAAATAGCACAAAATATTTGCGTGTGTGTGTGTGTGTGTGTGTGTGTGTGTGTGTGTGTGTAGGTGTGTGTGAAGGTCATGGATGTAGAAAGGGAAACATGAAATGGGAAGAAAGGTTCTTAAGTAAGGCAAGGAGAAATAAAAGAAAAGTAAGGTGATAAAAGTCAAGGGACAGGGAGGAGGGGCTACTGAGTGCTGGGGAGGGGGAAGCAGCAGGAGAGGAGGATCAATAGAAGCACAGTGTGGAGGGAAATGTCTTCACCTTGTGTGTTAACTCACTGACTGAAAACCAATGCAAGGAAGGAGGAAAATACAATGTAACTCCCCAAAATGTTCAAGTTCCCACCCATGGGCTTCAGTGGGGCCTAGAGCTCCATTTTAAAGAAAACAGAAGCTGGGCAGTGGTGGCACACGCCTTTACAGCACTTGGGAAGCAGAGGCAGGCAGATTTCTGAGTTCAAGACCCGCCTGGTCTACAGAGTGAGTTCCAGGACAGCCAGGGTCACACAGAGAAACCCTGTCTCGAAAAACCAAAAATAAATAAATAATAAACAAACAAACAAATAAATAAATAAATAAATAAGAAAGAAAGAAAGAAAACAGAACATCAGTCTGACTTGTAGGTTTAAGTGGAAATGGTCCATAGTCCCATACTCATTCTGCCTTCGGGACTGTGCATAGGTCTGTGCCAGGTGCTGTTCTCAACACTAAGGACACAAAATGCTCAGTTGAGGCTTGTGTTGAAGTTCAACGCTGAAAATTTACTTATTTACTTCCTTTTTAATCTTTCATACACCCATCTAATTCTGCTTTAATTTGGGGGTCATTTATCACCATAAACATTACTTTTAAAATGCATGGTAATTTTTTGAGCCAAAACATAAAAACATAAAGTTGTACATTAGTAAGATGCCAGAGTGATGTATTATATATGTATATTATATAATATTTAAGTCAGGTTAACTGATTCTCAGATGTGTTCCTACTAATTATTAACCCATAAAAAGTATTACTACTGTTCTCATTACTGTATGAGGAACAGCAATTACACAAATGTCTTTGCATTTAGTAATTACTATTAACTTCATGTCTTCTCATTTTGGCTGTTGTGAAGAACCATTTCTGTCTTGTAAGATGGAGACATGATGTTAAACATCCATCCATCTAAGCTTGATAAACCAAGATTTTTTTGGTGGATTTGCTTAGCAATTTTTTTTAGCACTCAAATTTTATTTGAAACATATTGATTGATCTGTTTGCTTTAACTTATAGTGAGTCTTTTAGCATTAAAATCCCCAGACTCTCTTTCGGTATTCATCCACTGCTACTACTCATTACAACAGAAAACTATGAAGCTACACACTTCCTTTCATATTGACGCAGTACTAGTTGTGTCAAGGTTGTGTATGCAATGTGGGCTCAGATAGAATTCATACAGGAGCCTTCAATGCAATGATTGCCTATGGCTCAGCAATTCTAGTCTCTAAATAATGACAATTGAGAACTATTAAAGACCACCTGCTCTGAACACTTAGGTACATTGTAGAAAAGAATATTTTGCCTCCACAATAGTAAGGTAGAGAAACTGAGCACAAGGGGCATGCATTCAACATGTGGAGAAGCATACAAGTGATTTGTCAAACTTCTTAAGAGCCAAGTACTCAAAACATACATTTTAAGCCAGTTAATGATGAGGCTTCTATAAGGACTATAGTGATTTGTATGAAAGAGCATTTCAGATAGGTTTGCTTTAAGGGAATTGTGCTGCCAACAAAGTTACATGTCCTTATTTGGAGAGCAAAGGTGCTTGGATGTAATAGCTATGGTTGTTTGTGTAAACATCACCTTCAGTTCCTTTCAGTAATTTAGTAATTTGCTATGCGTCTTGACAGCAAAATGATTTACTTACAGTGGTTCCCCTCACCCCCCCCACCCCAGTTTTGCTATTTTTCTAATGCTGGAAATTGATATGGAACATAAAAATGTCTAGAGTTGCCTGACAGCTCCCAGGAAACTTTTAAAAGTCATTAACTTAGAAGCAATTTTGCTTCTATATTTCATTCCTCAGTTGTGATGGAAGTAATTGTCCTATCCAAAGGGAGGATCATGACTACAAGCGATCCATAGGCATCAGGTGCCTTGGGAATAGCTTTATTTGGTTAAAAGTCCTCAGTTACAAAGAGGAGCAGAAGGAAATCCTAGAAGCATGACTCAGTGACAGAACTCCTTTGCAGAAACAGTCCAAGTGCCAAGGCCAATGCCCCATATACTAAAGTAAGAGGAAAAGGTTCTTTTCTTGTGACTTGATTAGACTTAGTCAGCCATGTACAGGAGTTAAGACTCACTGTAGGTATGTCTGTGTATGGTCATTTCCAGAGAAGCTTGGCTAGGGGAGAGCACACACACTGAGTGTAGGGGGCTCATCTCATAGGCTGGGGAAAACTGCCAGGGCAGGCATGTTCTACCTGCTTCCTGTGAGAAATCTTTACCACAGACTCCTGCTGCCTTGCTGTTCTGTCTCAGTCCAAGACCAAAATAATGGAGCTGGCTAACCACCGAATGCAACCTCTGTCTGATGCTCTGAGCTGAGATATGTTTTTCCTCCTGTAAAACTGTTTCTCTTAGATATCTGTCACAGAAATAAGAAACTGTTCATCACATACTTAACCTGTTTAATTAGGACAGGATGTTTCCTTATATCCTACCATCAAGCTTATTGAATACTAAATAAAAACATTCAAACACCCAAGTCTTGGGTGTCAAAAAGCTAAGGCACTGAATATTTTGGTATTTTAATGTGTAACTTTGAAATAAAGGAACTGGGAGTTTCCAAAAGGTGTAGAAAATTACTTGTGTAAGTCACTGGGATATGCTTTACATATGCCTCGTAAGGTGCTAACATTTATGTCCACATGTAGATAATATTTGTATGCATTTTCTGTGCATCATTAAAAGAAAACTTAAACCTGGCAGTTTCTGTTTCTGTGTAGCTTTCAAAGCTAAAGAGTTACCAAAGTCAGCATTACAGTTAATGATATTTGATAAGTTCTTATCATGTAGTGGTTTATACGGAACTCTATTCAAAGTAATAATAAAACTCTGATCATTTTGCACAAATATAACTCAACATATCATTTTATCTGTTAAGTCATATAATAAATTGGTATATAAAGCTATTGATAAATTATTTCCAAATATATGACCCCTTTGGTCTGTACATCTGGCTTGCGGTTGCTTGGCAGTTCAGCAGATGTGTATTAGTCATGTACAGCAAAACAAGTCACGTGAGAGACGAAGCAATGGACATCTCTTATGGGTATTTGTATGTGTGGCAGAGACATCAACTCCAAGTCAGTTTCCTGTAGGAAATTAAATCTTTTTCAAAATATCTCAGAAAAAGAATCAGTCAAAATTCAGTTATTGAAGTGAGCATGATCTTCTTCCCTAGGTAAAAAATCTACATTTTTCCATACTTCTTTGCAGAGAGCTGGATTGAAGTTGGAGTTGAGCCATGTGAACGTGATACACTCAATTTCTTAAATATGAACTTCATCCCCTGAAATTAAATTTACTTTTTCAAGACTTTTTTTTTTTGTATTTTATGTATCTGGGTGTTTTTGTGTGCATGTCTGCATGTGTATTGTGTACATGCATATAGTGTCCATCATAGGTGGAAGAGGGCATTGGATCCTTTAGAACAGGAGTTACAGACATTTCTGAACTAGCACACGTGTTCTCTGCAAGAGTAAGAAGTTCTTTTAACTGCCTAGCCGTCTTTCCAGCCACATCACAGCAATTCTTTTGCCTCTTTTGGTGCTTGGCCAGAGATTCTGGCCTTTGAGTTGGAGGTTAGATGTTGGGGAGGGAGGTTTCAGAGCCTCCTACTGGAGGAACACACATAGACAGATAGATTTCCAAAACTAACTCCTCTGGCAGTGACTTCAATTTCTACTTTTACTTTTATCTTTTACTAATAGACTTGAATTTTGGTTAGATTTATGGATGGACATATGGAGACTTTATTTTCCAGCTTCCCTGAAGCCCTGAAGTGATGCATAAGTAAAATAGCTCCCGCAGATGTCTGAGTTGTGCATCTAATTTTTGGGTCATCTCCCTTGTGCTGAATTTCCTCATTCTCCAGTGGGGGACTGTGCTCTTGAACTGTGTGTAACCACGTAGTTGAGAGCAAGACCCCAGACGATAGAACAACAGCTTGGGAGTCACTTGGATTCTTAAAATGACTCTGAATAGTATGGTTGACCCGTTGGTTCTAGAGGGTTCACTTAGCTATTGGTAATACCTGTTTGATAACAGGCTATTACCTAATTATTTTAACTTCTTCATGCATGTAGGATATTTTACCATTTCAAAAATGTTCCAGATCATGCCATTTTATTTTATTTTACTAACTCTTAAAATGTGAAATTCAACCCTTATCCTTGACCCTGCCTCTGGGGTTGAACTCATGTTGTTGGGCTCAGTGGCAAGCCTCTTTATTTGCTGAGCCATCTTACTGACTAAAGACTTTAGATGACAAGTCAAAGGTACAGTTGTTGTTGGCCTCTGAGAACAGACGACGAATGATGCTATTTTGCTGCAGTTATTTCCCCTTGGGAACTTAATCAATTAGGTATATTTCACACTGACCCAACACTGGATGAAAGGTGGCTTGGGGGCCTTCCTACACAAATCAATTTTTTTCAGTGGCAAGACGGTCTCAGCTGTGTGAATGCCCAGAAGACTCTGTACAGATTTCCTTGGCCATGGTTATTGAGCTATAAATATCTTCCTAACAGGTTGATTTCCAGGTAGCAATCATTCAGAAATTATATAGAAAAGCTCTGCTGTCTCAAGCAAAGATTAAAAAATAATGCTTCATTGTCTTTTTGCTGAGATAGGCATGTTGAGTTTTTCTACAGACTGATAGCACATCACAGTCAAGACTTACCTGCATATATTACAGAACTTCAATATGCATAATTTCTTACCCTTTAAAGTGAGACTACAACTTCAAAATTATCCTCAATGTAATACCTACTGAATTGATGCTAAAGTGATAATTATCATTTCTTAGTATTTCCTTTCCTATAATATTGTGTGTGTGTGTGTGTGTGTGTGTGTGTACATGTGTGTGTATTCGTGTGTACATGTGCATGCACACATGCACTCTGGAGGTCAGAGGACAACTAATGGGAGGCAATTCTCTCTTTCTTCATTGTGAGTCTCAGTGGTCAAGCTCATGTCTTCAGGCTTGGTGGTGGCTGTGCCTTACTTGCTGAGCTATCTCACTGTCTAGCAAAGAAA
>NC_034591.1:55227631-55229944 GCF_900095145.1 Mus pahari
AAGAAAGAAAGAAAGAAAGAAAGAAAGAAAGAGAAAAAAGAAGGAAGGAAAGAAGGAAGGAAGAAAAGAAGGAAGAAAGGAAGGGAGGAAGGAAGAAAGAAAGAAAGAAAGAAAGAAAGAAAGAAGGAAGGAAGGAAGGAAGGAAGGAAGGAAGGAAGGAAGGAAGGAAGGAAAAGAGAAAATATTACACAATATGAGTACCTTTGATTTGTATAGATAATGTCAGTGATGCTAAACTTCCAAAGGTAATATAGACACACTTAATGTCAAAGTGGAAATAGACTTTATTATCTGAAGAGATGGATGGTAGGACACTAGGAGTAAATACAAATCCCATTATGAAAGCAACATATCACTTCCTTGGGAAAAATATATACACTGAGACCTAATCTAAGACAAGCAAATTGTGTTAATAACTAGGGCTTTAGTCTCAAAGTGTCATATGTACAGTGATTTTATTTGACAAATTGTTGAGTGAGTGTATTAATCTAGACTAGAAGTGGACTTGCTTATGTTTTCAAAATATATGAATCTCCTATAGCAGAGAGAGCAACTCACTGAGATATGGGAAGATTTCCACTGGCATCCGGGCAGGCTGCCTTCAAGAGGAGCTTTCCATGCACGGTGTCTCTTTAAAAGAAAGCTTACCAAGAAGAGAGAACACACTTAGCTAGGTTACTTGCAGACATTGCTCTACCCTCAGGCACATATACCTAATAAAATGCTCTTTTACTTGAGCATGAGCCATTATTGGAAAAAGGTCTGAGGATGAAAACTCTATGCTTGCTTACTTGATAACAAAATGGTAGACCTTTTCAGAAAACTCAGTGACAAAACTCAAACCAATTTGACCCTCAGCAGTGATAGGATCCCAAGTAAGAGATGGCCAAGAGATGGAAATAGAGAGGATAGAAGATAGAGAAGATAAGAATGTTTGGGATCTGGAGACCTTGTACAAGCTATGGCTCATACAAACAAGTTTATTAAGGAGCACAGTGTCTTATATACTATTTCCAGGCAAGAAATGGGATGAAGTTAGCAGAAACTATCAAGCAATGGAATGAAGTCAGCAAGAAACCAACCAATCAAGCAATGTTGCATGAAGGGGACACAGGGCATCTCAAGAGCATTGCAGACTGAGCACACAGCTTCCTTGAGAATGCTAGCTATAGCCCTGTACAGTAGGTAGGACTGGATTCTCAGGATCCAAAGCAGAAACATACCTAAAATACATGGCTGCAGGTCATCATTGGCTCTGCTGAGCATATTCCTGATTTTGAGAAGGAGCTATGTTCCTTCCTCAAACATCATAGTCTTAGGGAAAGCCTCAGTAGATCTAATCCTTAACATCAAGTTTATAGGTATCTTATAAATAAGTTTCCCAGTGAGTGGAGAATTCTAACGTTATATTTGTCTTAGGATTCTGAACACATTCATTTCCTCATTAAACATTTTTTTTTTATCTTCAAGATCAGTAACTAAGGTGTGGTACTAGACCCCACCAAGCTCCCTTGCTCTTTGAAAAACTTTCTTTGAGGTACAAGTTAAATAAGGGTATGTTGGTTGTCATGCAAGACAAGCATGGAGAAGGCCAAACTTGTCTTAGCTGCAGGAATGATGTGGCAGATCTGGTCCCCTGAAAGTGTGAATTGAGTAAGCACCGAGGACTCCAGCATTTCCAAGGTGCCTGATGATTTTTTAACCTTTGTTCTTTGTTTTCTGGGCCTGACCTTTTGTTAATGATATTTTACTGCAACCCAGATCCATGTTGCATCAAATGTTATGTTATTTTTATTCCCACAGAACTTTCCTGGTAATTTTGTAGTGGTTTGTTAGAATTTTAAATACACCAGACACTGATATTTAAAAAAAAAAAACACTTCAAAGAATTTAAAGGAGAGAAAAAAATATTGACCTTTATAATAAATTGATACTGTTATAAAAATATACCCTAGGGAACACTGGAAATGGTCCACTTAGAGTTGGACACTAGAAAAGTTAAAGTAAAGCGCTTTAATGTATCTCATAAATGTATTTCAGATGCCTTTCAAATGGTGAGAGAGCAGTGCAGGGCATTTTTTTGTCCATAATAATTATGATTTTTCATCTCTTCTATCTTCCCAGTATAATTTGTACATGACATTTAGGTTCCATTTCCCATTGCTAAATACAGGAGCATCTGCAGTGTCAACTAGACTTTATTTATTGAAATCATGTTGATCCTAGCATTGTTCTACATACATATGATTTGTATGAGTCTCTCTCTCTCTCTCTCTCTCTCTCTCTCTCTCTCTCTCTCTCTCTCTCTCTCTC
>NC_034591.1:55230065-55233666 GCF_900095145.1 Mus pahari
TATCTCTTTTCTCTCTCTCTTCTCTCTTCTCTCTCTCTCTCTCTCTCTCTCTCTCTCTCTTCTCTCTTTGCTCTCTCTCTTCTTTCTCTCTCTCTCTCTCTCTCTCTCTCTCTCTCTCTCTCTTCTCTCTCTCTTTTGGAAACTTGTCAAATGGAGCATGGCAAACAGGTGACCCTGGTGATTTCTGTTTTAACATAGAAAGAATGCAGTCTTTTTGAATATATATTAAAGGCCATCCTGTGGGATTAGTTTAGGATGGCCAAGTTCCCTGATGGTTTTGTTTGTTGCGATGTCTAGAGGATGTTTTTCTGGTGCTCCTGCTATGGTTCTCTTTGGTTTTAGCTTCATTCATATTTAAGGGGAGTGAAGTTGATACTGAGGGGTGGATTAGAAAGTAGGGATTGGGCATTAAGGATGGATGGTGAGGGAAATATGTGAGCTGATCACACTGAAGCTGACAAGATCTTCCAATGCAAATGAAAATGCAAGTGCTGAGAAGACTTCTCATGTTTTAGTGGCTTACACTCACGTCATCAGCAGTGTTTGGTGTAGGACTAGAAGTCATGTAGTTACTTTTAGAATTAGTGTTAGGAGCACAGAGCTCTTTGTGTGACCATTGCAATCTCCATAAGAAAGTCAATGGGTGTGGGTATGGGTGGGGGTGTGCATCAATTCTTAAATTCTAGGATTCATATGGGACATGGCTAATTATATTATTATCTACTGGACAAAGTTTGTTTAACCACCCTCATTGTAGATGGTATAAACACAGTCATGTATACTTAGTTTCATCACATGCCTTTGAAGGACCTGTGGTTAAGTTTGGCGGTTAAGTCAGCAGCTCAGGGAAGTCATCAAAAACTTGGTACTGTTTATAATACTGGCTGACCAAAACACTATTATTTTAGACTTGGATGATTGTGTGTTTTTATCTATGGAGTTGTTGATTACATGCCCTTGGTACCCAATTCTGTCTATATTTGAGAAGCCCTCCTTTCCCCTAACAGAGCTACCACATGTCACATTGGTAGATCGAGGCCGCACACTAACGTGTTGTATATTCTTGATTTACCATATCAGCAATGCTGGTGAGAGGAGTTCAGGCAGATTTGTATCTGGAACTCCCTGTCCATTGTCTTCCATGAATGTGCTTATGATACTTTCTGTACAACAGAGTTCAGAAAGGAAACACATTCTTTTCATTCAAGTCTGTTTCCACACAGTAAGTTCTATGCTAATATTTTTCCCACAATTTTCAAAGGAATGGTTTTCTATAAGCTAGTTTAGCATCTCACTAGAAGGAGGAAACAGACTCAATGCCAAGCATCCATGTGTGGAACTTCTACCTCCCAAGGTGGTATTCCACAAAACCTTATTTATCCTTCCCTTGACCTGGGTCAGAATGCCACGCCCTTTTTTACATAGGTGGGACAAACCCTTACCCAGTGGAAGCATGCAGATGGATGCGGTGATTGAATGGGGCGCCTGAAAAGCATGTTTTCTATCCCCAGCCTTCACCCAGGCAGAACTGCACAATGAGTGCACAGATAGGAAGGAGAGCAATAGAATATGAACTAAATACAACAAGGGTTTCACCACTGAGAGGGATCTCAGTGTGCATGCCAGAGCCTCTTGTAGCACCAGCAGAAGGCAGTGCCAGCAATTTTTGTTAGGACAAGAGACAAGGAATTCAGTATAGATAATAAGACTCTAACATCAGGTACAGGTGCCCTCTACACAAATGTCAGTCTCTTTGTAACTGGTTTCTGGCAGCCTAGTGGAGACTTGGCAGTACTGGCTCTTTTATCAGGGCTTGGCAGGTATGGAAGGTTGTGCTCCTGAAAGGAGCCAACAGCAGATTTTCCTCTATGGGTCTTAAGAGACACTGGCTCTGTAGACAGCAAGGACATATGGAAATAAAATGGCCTTTACCATGTGGAAGGCATAGAACACACCTAAGACTCTGCTTATAATTTTAAGAATAACCTTAGATGAATCTGAGCATCATGGAACTTTCTGTAGAATGTGCAAAAATACTCCAGAATGTGACCTAGCTCTTATGGAGACATATGAACATCCAGGTGGTATTTCCAACATTGAGTCCTCAAATATTTGTTCATGTTGAAGCTAAATGTTCACTAGGAGAATTTATAAACTCTTTTTATTTCAAAACAAGGGGTTTTATATATGATATAACTACCATTTCATTTAAGATGGGCATTTATTATATACGATAGCTTTGTGATATGAACAGCTTGTGGTGCCATATACATCTATAGAATAAAAGGAATAATTTATTTTTATAGCAGCAGTATGCTGTGATCTACCTGATTGTAGAATTCCAGCTGTTTCTGAGATAGACTCTCTGGGGAGCAAGGCTTGGCTCATAGCTCAAACAGATAACAGAATGGCAGCCTCAGTAGCATATGTGAGTGGTGTTCTCTTTTTACATTTAATTACAGCTCTTGACTTTGAAAGGAGCTGGGGCACTTAACATTTGCCAGGTATTAAAAGTTACACAGGAAGCAGAGTGCTGGAGGTTTGGCATCACAATTCTCATGTGGCTCAGTGGCATTTTGGCTCTCCTGGTGAGCCAATGGCTCCAGGGTCTAGCTGGCTCACCTTCCAACTTGACTCTCACTGATGTGAGTCTATCTCCTTTTGGATAGGGAAAGATTAGCATATATGCAAATGTAATGTCACTGAATCAACACCACTAGATCAAATTCCAAGGGGAGAATTTTTGATAGTCCCTTCCCTTTCTGACTCCTACTGCAGCTCCTTTTGACCAGTTTTATTGTCATACCCCTTCACTGACAACACTGCTGTGTCTTTGCAATCACATTCTGATTTGATAGCTGAGAAGACATGTAAATTCTCATGAACAGACATGAGTCTTATATTCAAAAGAATAGTCTTTGAGCCACTCATTCACAGCTGCCCTGCGAAACTCAGGATGCAGCCCCTCCAATCTTCAATAAATCTATATAATAACAGTCTAATGTTCCAAGGCAAAAGCAAAGAGATACATTTAAGAAATAATGGCAAGACTTCCTGGGAGAGGACGGCCTGGAGAAGCATCACAGCTTCTGGGAAAGATCCCTTTTCTGCTTCCAGTCCTCCAGCACCTTTCCCGCCCTAGCAGGGGTGTCTGCCCGGGAGCAGTCTAAAGGCTCCTGTGCACTACCAGGGAGGGTGCGGCCTGGAGAAGGCACACAGCTTCTGGGAAGGATACCTTTTCTGGCTCCAGTCACCCAGCACCTTTCCCGCCCGAGGAGGGGTATCCTCCCGAGAGGAGTCTAAAGGCCTGAGCCTGCAGGAGAGCCATCTTTGCTCCAGTGCACTGCGAGGGAGAGGGTGGCCTGGAGAAGCATCACAGCTTCTGGGAGCCATCTTTACTCCTGTTCACTTGGGCTCCAGTCTGCACTAGCAAGAGTGTGGACCACAGAAGGTACACAGCTTCAGGACAGACAGAAGCAACCTAACTTCTGGGACAGACCCTGTTTCAGGCTACAGATATTTGGACACCTTCCTCACCAGAGGAAAGGTGGCCACCTGTGAGGGATCTGTCTGCCAGAGCAGGTGAGAGAGTCATATTGTG
>NC_034591.1:55239373-55267129 GCF_900095145.1 Mus pahari
TGTGTGTGTGTGTGTGTGTGTGTGTGTGTGTGTGTGTGTGTGTGTGTGTGTGAATGAGTGAGAATCTGTGTTTATGAGTGTGAATGTGTGTGAGATGTGTTTCCCTTAAGGTGTCTTCTTTCTTCTTATAATGTTATGAGGATTCTACATAGAAGTTCTACCTTAATGGCTTTATCAAGTTTTAAAACACTTCCAAGATACCCACTCTAAACAACAGAGTCAGATGAAGTTTCTACCCCTGAATAACTCAAAATGGGAATTGTCTATATGTGAAGCTGTGGGTGACATTTAAGCCACATTCAAAAGCACAATGCCTCCTTCATTCTGTTATTCTTTCCCTACTTGAGCCAGAATAGTTTATAATCAGCCTAGAAGTTGGGATTACAAAACTCTCTTAGTTGATAGGTGTAGGGAAAAAATCTTAACCCATCTCTTCCAGATGGCACTACCCTCACCCCCCCCCGCCGTGAAACTACTCTTGTAGTGAAAAATATTCATAATTTTTGTGTGCTTACGTAGTTCAATTCAATAGTATTTTATAGATGGACACAAGATGAACATGAGTCACTTTTAACACTTCAGCATGTCTTCAACCTCATTGCAAAACGTAACAACAAATTCATTCCCTTTTATTGAAAGTCTTCAAGGCACCTCCCTTCAGCATATGCCTGCTAATGATCAATAGTTGCCACAGATGATTTAACATTTGTGTATACACAAGATGACACACCATAATTCACGGAAATGCCAATGCTTTGAGATAATCACAAACAGTAATGAATGTGCTGTCAATTTTTATATAATTACTCCAGATCTATCACCGCATCCCTGAACATGGAAATGCATCAGTGCATAATGAATGTGCATCATCTGGTGATCGATATCTTATTTCAAGTGCACATGTGTTACTGTGTAATTACTGTGTTACATTTTCCAATGGGTTATCTGTTCCTCACTGCAATATTTCCATCCCAGGCATAAGACCACACAGCATCTACCTGGGTTTAATTGAGTAGAAGAGTCACAATCAATGCATGGTTGATATGTGTAATTTAAACTTAAACGTTAATTATGGCTTGAGACTCCACTTACATGATTTAATTTGTTCATTTAAAATAGTTCCTTCTTTTCTGTCTAGCCATATTGTGCCCTAAATGAATTTATTCTCTCTGAGCTTTAGATCTGAAGTTTTTAAATGTATTTCTTTGGGTTTCTATCTCTCCCTCCCCCACCCTCCATGCTCTTGGCTATTTTACTTAGCTTCCCCTTTCTTGATTATTCTCTTCATCTTCACTATGTTAAACTGTTATGCCAATTTCCACTATTCCGGAATTACCCAACATAAAAGCATCCCTCTAACAGGTAAACCAGACAATTTTTATGTGACCAGTTCCTCTGAGACATTTCTGCTGGTTTTGGACTAATTGGAAGAGTATTCACCTCGGTTTCCCAGCCGACCTGGCGTAACCTCATTTTCTGTAAAGGGTCATGGGGTGTGCTTGGCCAAAGAACCAGGAGTCAGAGCAAGCAATCCTTTGGCTGAAACATGACAGGGCTTCAGATCTCCTGTCACCAGGCTTCTGAGGGCGCTGCAAGTACTCTCCACAACTGCCAGTCAAGAATGCTGTTATATAGGCAGTTATTTTTAGAAGCTATATAATATTGGTTTCTTTTTCTTTTTTTAAATGACCACTCACAGAATCAATATTCTAATAAAGATCTAAAAAGAGACAGATGTCTTGTAGTCTTACACCCAAGAAACAAAGAGGTATTTCTCAAAGGAAACATGCTTTGGAAGGGAATCAGAAGCTCAACGATCCCATAGGACATGTTTTCAGACCCGTGGAGTAGGAGTGGAGGGGCTGTCTCTGACACGGCCCATGGACACATGTGGACTGAGAGCCTGTGGAAGGCAGTTGTAGCTAGAGTAGGCTCCCCCATCCTCTTTTTTTTTTTTTTTTTGAGGCAGGGTTTCTCTGTGTAGCCCTGGCTGTCCTGGAACTCACTCTGTAGACCAGGCTGGCCTCAAACTCAGAAATCTGACTGCCTCTGCCTCCCAAGTGCTGGGATTAAAGGCATTCGCCACCACGCCTGGCTGCTCCCACCCTCTTTTATTAGTTCTCTTGGACTCATAGCTCTTTGTGGGCCAAGGGAATCCAATATTCAGTTGAGAACACAGACTATGTCTGGAAGCAGGTGCTCTTAGGATAGCACTCTCCTTCAGCACTGTTTCTGGGATTCCTTACCTGATTCTGTTCTTCTCTGGGAGACCAGTTGCTTATTTTTGCCTGGTCATTTTTCCACAAAGGTAAACACATAGTTCCATCTAACCTGCACAGTTTTGAATCTCTCATAATAACTGAATCTATTTTTTTTATCTCTTCCCTTGCTTTCCCATCACCTACAGATAGAGATTTTAGAATTCTCCCTGATGACATGTCATTCGTGTCCACACTTTCTTAGTCTTAAAGCCTCTAGCTCTCTTTGACTCCTGTGTATTGGCTGTACTTCATTCTGACACTGCTTTGCATGAAACAAACAAACAAACAAGCAAACTCCAAAACAACTCTTCCAGTTTCTCTCTCTCCATCTTGTTCGTCCTGTATATAAAGCTTGCTTAGATCTTGAGCCAGTATTTAAATAATGGTGAATGGAGTTTTAAAGGGTTCAACAAACCCTTCTTGCTATCTCTGACTGGAAGTCCTCACATCATGTGACTGAGATTTCTGTGTCTGGTGATTTGACTGTTAAGTATTTTCATGCTGCAGGACAAGGGTCAGCTCTTGTTTTGTTCATAGTATGTACAGTACTATCTTCCTTGTCCTCTCTGAGAATGAATGTAGATATTCATATTTGGTATTATAGTCATACATATACACATTTAATGAATTAATTATAACAATGGATATATAAAAACCCTTAATAGATCCTCATAATCCCACTGTGAAATTATTTTTTTGTAGAAAGGACACATGGCCAATATGGACATTGGTAACTCAGTAATAACTTCTTAAAACAATTTTGAACTTTTTCTTTAGCATAAACACAGTCTTAAACACTATATATTAACACATCAAAAACCCCAAATTGTACAGAACATTTTTCTATATATTTGTAGGACAGCCCTGACTTCATGTCAGAGAAAAGGAAGGTAGAATTGAATAACATTGATAATTTCCACAAGGGTAACATTTGAACCCAGAATCTCCCTCCTTTAGGACAGGGTTCTTCCCACAACGAAAGAGCTATTGTTTCTGTTATAAAATAACACATACAATGCAGATACATTATAATTTAATAGATGTTACTATGAAACATTTTCTTTTAAATGCAATTTTCCTTCCTGTGAAATATATACTTTTTTATTTCAATTATGCTCTTGCTGAAAGAAATGAATGAGAAAAATGTATCTAATTACCTGGAACATTAACTTACTTGGATTTTTATGACCCTGCTGAAAACTATCACACTGTAGTAATTTCTTTCTGACTTCAGATTCAAGATTTCTGCCTTCCAGCTAGAGTTTCCCAGACATCCTTATGATGAACATTGTATGTGGATGCTGATGTCCATGAAGATAGAAGGCATGAAACACAGTCATGCACCTTGGAGACAGATTTCATCAATTAAATATGAGAACACTAAAATTAGCTTTCTTTACCCCTGTGTGGTCAAAAGACATTTGTATATCCAGAAGAAAAGTAAATACTATTTCATAACTCTGAGTTTGTCCAACTCATCATTTGAAAGCATTCGGCCGAGCTCAAATCAGCCAAGTTCTTCCTCCCCCCCCCCCACCGGAAATAAAACTAAAAATACTGCATGCATTCCTAGTTGCATTGCTGAAGGCACTCCCTCTGCCCTGCTCTTGCCCACTGAACCTTGCTGCCCTCTCTCATCATGAGTGTTCTGAGGCCTCCAGGAGCCTACAACCTCCCAGCAAAGAACTCTTCATTAGTGCAGTAGCTTCCCAACCAAGTGAAAGAAAAGACTAATAATGCTTTTAGCATATAAGATAAAGAACCTTGCCGGACCTTTATGTTCTTCAAAGAGAATGGCTTCTTGTCATTTCCTTTTTTGGAGGCAGGGCTATTTGAGAACTCATGTTCATGACTTGTGATGCTAACGATTAACAAAAGTAACTTGAACATTGTTTTTTAAAACCAGTTAGATGGAAAACTGATGTGTGTAAAAATTAAATTATGCAAAAGTTCCCATTATTAAGTTTTCATTTAGAGATTCACAAAAATATTAAGGTGCTGGGTAGCTTAGAAAAAAATTCTAAAGCTGTAACTGAGTATATTAGCATTAAAGTAAGATCAGAGAACGGTCCTCTCAAGCCACCATCCTGTGCTTGAGCATCATGCTCTGAGTGCTCACATTTAAAGGTACCTTTACATATCCTTTGGGGAAATAGAAATTTTCTTTAGTGTTTTGTTTGTTTACATCTGAAATAAAAATAAAACTCAATTTTGCAGGATTATAGGGAGACCTTTCTCTTAAAAATCTAAATTAAGCAAACACTTGAATTCTCATTAAATTCTGGGGCAAAATAAAGATGCTCCATAGCACCAGTGTTTCTAATGTTGAAAAGAAATGTTAAAATGAGAAACATAAACATTGCAACACAAGAGACAATTTTGTTACTGTCAAATTATGGAAAACTTAATATGGAAAACTTGAGGATGTCTACGGAAAAGCTGTTTCAAATGGGAGACAATTCAGTAGAAGAATGGCAAAAAATTCATGGTAAAAATGATATAGCTGTCTCCTGAGAGGCTCTGCCTGTGCCTGCCAAATACAGAAGTGGATGCTCACAGCCAACCATTGAATGGAGCACAGGGTCCTCAATGAAGGAGCTAGAAAAAGGACCCAAGGAGTTGAAGGGGTTTGCAGCCTCATAGGAGGAGCAACAATATGAACTAACCAGTACTTCCATCGCTCCCTGGAACCAAACTACCAACCAAAGAAGGGACCAAAGAGTGGTGGTACTCATGGTTCTAGCTGCATATGTATCAGAGGATGGCCTAGTCAGTCATCAGTGGGAGGAGAGGTCCTTAGTCCTGTGAAGGTTCTATGCCCCAGTATAGGGGAATGACTGGGCCAGGAAGGGAGAGTTGGTGAGTTGGTGAGGAGGGGGAGGGGGAAGGGGTAGGGGATTTTTTGGAGGGGAAACTAGGAAAGGGGAGAACATTTGAAATGTGAATAAAGAAAATATCTAATTAAAAAATGGGACATAGATAAACAGAGGTTCCTCAAAATATGAAGCACAAATGCTTGAGAAAAAAATGGTTTAGATATTCAATATTCTCAGCTTCAGGAAAACACATATTAAAACAAATTTAAGGCTTTGTCTTATCCCAGTCAAAATGGAAAGATCTAAAAAAAACTAAGGATGAGACATGACTATGGGTCTGGGGAAAGGGAAAAAAATATTCACCTCTGGTGAGAGTGAAAGCTGATGCAGAAATGCAGCTTCTTCTTTCATAACTGTTCCATCACTTAACATCGCCTCAATGAAAATATTTGGAAATTCTTAAAAAAAAAATAATCAAGTTTAGTAGTCAAATAGCAGATTGTCAGAAAACACAGTGGGGTTAGCTATATATCGTTCACATTGAAACAAGAGCACACAAATTATCATTTATAACATGATCTAAAAAACTAAAGTGTCCTGGTTAATAAGATCTGAGCAAGGGTATGGTGATCTGAATGAGGACAACTCCCAGTGGGCTCATGTTTGAAAACTTGGTCCCCACCAGTTGGTAAAGGGTTTAGGAAGTGTGACCTTGTTAAAGGAAGTGTGTCAGTGGGGGTAGGCCTTGAGGTTTCAAAAGGCCACACTATTGCCATTGCCAAATAATTCTTTTTCTGCCTCCTGCTTTTGGATTAGATTATAAGATCTTGGCTACTGCTCTAGTGCCATGCCTGCCTGCTTGCTGCCATGCTTTCTACTGTGAACTGTGATGGTCATGGACTCACTCTCTGAAACTATAAGCCCCTGTTAAACTCTCACTTCTGTAAGTGGCCTTGATCATGTGCTTTGTCACCACAATAGAAAAGTAACCAAAAAGGAATGGTATGGCATGCAGGAGCACATTCAAGTTTTTTTATTAACAAGAGCATGATATGGTGATGACACTGAATATCATATTTTGATAGAGGGAGTGAGGCAGGGATTGAAGGAAACTTTGCTTTTGCTTCCAAGTTCCTTAAAAAAAAAAATCAACCTTATAGAAAAGTTCATTAAAGTGAAAGAAGTGTGGTGACAATGAAGTCCTAGTGTTTGGATTTATCTCATCCTGGAGCATGAAAAAAGGCGATGCCTGGATCAAACCCTGGTCTTCAATATGAGGGAATTCAGCATCTGGCTTCATCACTCATGGCCATGTCCCTCAGAAACACTGCTGCCTCTTTCCTATCATCTGTCATGAGATGTCATGGATATGTCATGAGTTAGCATGACTTAAAAATGAAGCTTTTCAAAAGGAAGCTCTAAAAACTATCCGGAGCACATTATCTTTAATCAGAACTTCAAAAATGTAAATTTGAATGATAGCTAAAATAGCCTTAAAATTTGAAAAATCATAATAACGTACAAAAATCATTTAAAAAACAAACTGAAATGTGTATAATATTTAGGAACAAATTAAATCTCCTTCATGTTCCTAGTAATTGATAACAGATAGAGAAAGTGCTCAAAAGAAATACTGACAGAGTACATGGGAGGTTTTGCAAAGTAAGACACGTGCAGCTAATGATCTTTCTCTTTCCAGGCCTATATGAAATCTGGTCACATGAGTCCTTTAAGTGTTCTTTTTATTAAAAATAATTTCAGTGAGTACAGATTTTTTTTTATTTCTGTATGACATATAAACCAGATTTCCATTTTACAAAATAGACTTTGGTGTTTTTGTAATAATGGCATTGGAATAATTGAAGAATAATTTGTATTGTAACATTATTAAGCCGAAGGCTCATGATTGCCGTCCAGTTATTCCTATGTGGCTGTTGGTGGTGCTACTTCTCCACTCCCTTGACAGCAGTTTGTGTTCAGATGGTCTGCATCCGTGCGCTGTCTGAGCTGTGCTCTTTGAGTGTGACAGATTCTGGAGTATGACACACCCATTATCATATGGAGGTTGACTTAAGGATTTTTGAGATCCAGATTTAAGGCCCTTTTCATGTGAGTATTTTGCTTTCTCCTTCCCAACTTTACAGATAATGATGTTTTTCCTCTAATGTATATTAGCTGTATCTATCATGGAAAGAATCCCATAAAAACCTATGAAAATACACAAAGAATTCCCAAACAGAAAATACATTATCATTAAATTACATATTTTATGATTTTCTTTAAAATTCTACTTCTAAATTTGAACAAACAATTTCTAAGAGTAGTTCAAGAACATTTGGAAATAAAAGTATTAAGCTGGGAATAAATTTCCAAAGTATTGAATTTTATAATACAATGAAGCAAGTTGTAAAGTAGCACTGAACTAAAAATAGTCTAAATAAGTAGAATACAGATACTTTAATACAAAGGATTGTTAGTTGATTGAGGACACACCACAAATTAGAGAGACATGACCTATTCATAAACAATACTGAGGCTATTTGAAAGCCAGTATCAGTTATTAATTGGGTAATCACAAGTTTTTCTATACATGACACATTAGGACATTTTCAGTGGAATTTTGGAAACAATAAACTGAATGAAAGCTTTAAAAGATTACAAATAAACAGTAAATTACCTCCTTGATAGTTTCTCCACTTTTGAAGACAATGAAAGAAATTACCTGAATAATGGTGGTATTTTGTACAACTGAGTATTTTGAAAATGTATTGGTCTGAATTAGAACAAAACAATTTCTTGGCAGGTGGATTTCTGAGTTTGAGGCCAGCCTGGTCTACAGAGTGAGTTCTAGGACAGCCAGGGCTACATAGAGAAACCCTGACTCGAAAAAACAAAACAAAACAAACAAACAAACAAACAAAAACCCTCAACAATTTCTTTAAGTAGAATAAAACTCAAAAATTATTGGCAACAAATATTTAGATAAAGGATTGAGATGTTTAGTATATGACATAGGCACACTATATAAATTACATGGTTAGGTTAATACAGTAAAATTTCAAGTAAAAATGGAAATTCAAGGGGCTAAATAGCTAAAAAAAAAGTATAGAAAATGTCTCACAAAGAAATAATAGTTCAATTTAAATGCCATTTACTAGACATGACAGGGCATTGGCCTTTAGCAGTCATAGTAGCTGTGGTGATTGCTAAATATGTGGTTACCTTTATAAAATCTGCATGAGACTGGATTCATCTTCTTTCCCTCATAGAGAGGTCTTTAAGAGTCCCAACCCTTCCTGTGTGACCATTGAATGTTAATGGTTACCGTGAGAGAGAGTCATTTTCTTCAGTGGTGTAGCTACTGGCTAGCTGCTCATGCTCCACTAAATATCCCTCCAGCCAATTATACAGGCAGCCATGAGTATTAAACTCAGTGGCTCACAGACAAAAAAGACAACAAAGTAGGAGAGAGAATTACTGGGAAGACCACGTGGATTCAGTGGAAGTGAGAGTACTAAAAGCTGGTCATGGGTAGTATATAATAATAATAATAATAATAATAATAATAATAATAATAATAATAATAATGTTGATGATGATAAAAATGCATGTGTATATGAAATTGTCAAAGAATAAATAAAATTATATAAAATTATAAGCTTATCCAAGTTCAGAATCAAATATGAATAAGTCCATTTCACAAGAGTATTTTCTCACATAATGCTTGTGGGGATATAAATGATGTAATTTCTTGGAAGGCAATCTTACAAGGTAAGCCAAGAACCTAAGAAAATACTTCTTTTTTAATCCATAGATGAAAGATCACCTGAGGAAGGAAGTGAAATGCTATAGCACCCCACGTGTCAAGACCATCATACCAATGTACATATGAAACTCCTGAAGAGTAGTTAACGTCAAAGAGATAATGAACTGGAATGTATAACCACAGAGACCTTTGAAGTGATGCTTGCGAAGTCCACATTCTATTTGAAAAGAAACAAATGGAGTGTGTTATATGTGTGCAGTTTGATTTCAATTAGGTAAACTCAACACACATGCAAGGTTGCTTGGAAGAAAGAGCATCAACATATTAATGGCTGACGACGACTACTTCTTGCTCTCTATAGACACAGTTGTAGGATCACGTCATTATTAAGGTTTAAAGTGAATTTACTTCTTGTACACAGGTGTTATTGTCTGTCTAACTTGATAAAACTTTGGATCATGCCTTCTCTGCTATTTTTAAACGATGAAGAGAAAACAGCTGTTCAACCTGTGTCAACTTGAAGTTCTTAGTTTTCATATGTTGTAACAATAGCACCTCATGATCAAGACTGTATGAAAGAGTGATTATGAGTATGAAAATATACTATAAATAATATACAAATGTTCTATGTTTTCATCAACTATTAGATATCTATCAAGTATCCTGAAGTTTGGGGCTCTGTGCCTGAATGTTCCTCCCCAGATCAATCACATCCACAATGTTATGGTTACCTTTGAAAGACATTCCTGTGAGGAGATTTGGAAAAGCACCAATGGTGCTGCTTTGTCCATTAGCATCTAATCAAATTTATATTCCTGTTGTCAAGGTATTATATAATGAGAGAGCTGTCAGGTTGTTAATATAAAAAGTACCAACTAATTCACAGAAGTAGTTGGTGGAGAGATAATGAAAGGAAAGCTGCCAATATTGAGAGCCTTGTGAGAATGATTTGGAGCAGAGAACCTAGACAGAAGCTTTTACTGCAAAAAATTCTTTGAAGATTCTAGTATAAAGAAAAGTGATAGACATGAACTGAAGGTGACAGACCATTGAACAGGCGATTTTGATGAAGTAATTATTTTTTTAACTCATCTATAAATGGGAAGATTTTCATTATACAGCTGCAAACAGGTATAAATTAAATGGAACTCGGAGCATAGGAAAGAAAAAGAAGTCGACTCATATGCAACGTAAGAGCTAACAACTGGGTGAAACATCACGCTGCTGCCTTTATCTGGACATTAAACCCATAGTGGCTTTGGATGGAGTTTGAAAAGCTGCACACAGGTACATTTTGAGACAAAATTTCCTAAGTTGTCATTTCACCACACTAGGTCACCTCTCAAAGGTGCTAGGTCACCATTTCTGTTACCATGATAAGCTACTTCTCCAAGCTAAACATAATCATGGAGATGAACAGAACAAGGTACTCATATCCAGCCAACCATGTAGTTGATGGTCTGAGAGCAGCATGAAGCCAATCAAGTAGAGGTTGGGTTAACTGTTTGGGGAAGTAGAGTAGGACTTGGAAATTTTCTATCCCAAACAACCAAAACCAAACAAATGAACACAACAAGGAGTTCTCATTGGAACAACCGCTTCAGTTTCTGCTGTAAAAGAATTACCTCCCTTGGGACTACAGAGTTGCCTGGTGGTGGTGGTGGTGGTGGTGGTGGTGGTGGTGGTGGTGGTGGTGGTGGTGGGTACACCAAAACAAAACAAAACAAAACAAAACAAAACAAAACAAAACAAAACAAAAGATAGGTCTTCTTTAAGATTGTTTTTCAGAGGAATATAAGAAGTCTCACCAGTAAGACTATTTCTATCCTATCTTTTGGTTAAGAACCACCAGTCCAGGTTGTTTGCTGACTTAATTGACCATGTTGCAGTGAGATCCACTTTTGCTAAAATCTATCCTTTTTGGTCAAATCTGAAATGGGTTATGACTTTAAAGAATGATATATGTTCTTGGCCAGCTCATTGATATCAAGTTTTCTACTGTTTATTGAGGTCTGCTATTTATTTTCAATCATTAAATAGAGTTGTAAAATCATAGGAAAGATTGTCATAATTATACAAGTTAGAGAGAGATAGTATTTTTCAATTTTTTGTGCTCCTGAGAATACTTTTAAAATGTATGTTTTTGTTTATCTTGAACACTCCTTTTTCTTTAGTAAATGTTTTCAGAAATTTCTTTAGTGAATGTCTTAATAATTAATGTGTCATCCATCCTGTGACTGCTACAGCTTCTGTCTATGGCTCCAGGTCCTAAGGTGACTTGCTGTCATTTGCCCAGTGCTACATGTCTTTATAAATACTTGTACAGTTCAGGTTATTTCTTTGGGGTTGGTTTCAACAAGTATGTTTCTCACACTTCATTTAGGGATTTCTGTCAATGAGTTACTTACTATAAATCTCACTATAGCCCTAATCCTTCTAAGTGCTAGATTATTGGGTACAGAGATTTTTTTAGGTCTTTTACACTAATAAAATATACACCACTCACCTCAAAGCTGGTGAGTTATAAATTAAGAACCATTTGAATATTTTTAGTAAAGTCAGCAGTAAGACAAATTACCCACTAACATTAGTATTAATTCACTGTATTTTGAAAACAGTAGCTTACACAATGGACCACTGGAGAGGGATACCTTTGGGACATAAAAGTTTGGGAAGCAAAAGTATGGCATAATTCACTACGCTCTAATGATATGACTATGATTTCAGAATGTGTGCTGGCAAGCCAGTTAATAATAGATTTAGTAGTATGCATAGATGGAGATTAACATTCAGAAATCAATGGATAGATTCTGCCTTATTATAAATGTGAACTTGAACTTACTAAACAACAGAGTAAAACTAGAAAACAAACCAAAACTCAAACCAAAAAAAAAAAACCCCACAAGAACAACAAAACCCACCCCTAAAGCAACAACAACAACAACAACAACAACAGATCCTAAAAGGCAGCCCAAACACATTGCAGTGTGGTAAGCTAGCTTGCTGCCGCTGCCGCTGCTGCTGCTGCTCCTCCTCCTCCTCTTCTTCCTCCTTCTCCTCCTCCCACTCCTCTTCTTTTTTTGACTAAGGAAAAGATAAGTTATTGCATCTCTCTCTCTCTCTCTCTCTCTCTCTCTCTCTCTCTCTCTCTCTCTCCCTTCCTTCCTTCCTTTTTTCCCTTTATTTTTCCTTTTTTCTTTCTATACCAAACTGTCCCTTCTTACTGAGACACTCCTCCGTTCCCCTCCTCTTTCCTCTGAGAGAGTGGGCCCCACCTGGGGTATCTGCCCACCCTCCTGTATCAACTCTCTGCAAGATTAGGTGCATTGTTTTCTACTGAGTCCAGACAAGGCAGCCAGCCCTTTGGGGGGACAGATACCACAGTCAGGCTTTAGGAAGAACCTCAGATCCAGTTGTTGCAGGGTCCTCTTGGAGACTGAACTGCACATCTGCTGCATAGGTGCTGGGAGCATTATTTCAGCCCATGTGTGTTCTTTGGTTTATTTCAGTTATCTCTTAATGAATGATCATGATAGAATAACTTCAGTTATGACCCTAAAGTTAACTTTTGACATTCCTTCCCATCAGTAAAGCTGGCTTCCTCATCCTTGAAGTTGGGCTAGCTTAGTGATTTGTTTTTACAGCTCAAAGACTGTTTGGGATTCATAATTGTTACTTTTTTAGATATAAAATATCACATAAAGATTCATCCATTGAAGACTTGGTCCTCAGTAAAGTAGTTTTCATATTAAGGGGTAGGCTTCTAGTAAGATTGGGTAGTGAAGACTCTGATCTTATTGATGGATTAATAATCTGATGGCTTTCCCAGGAAATGGTGACAATATTAGGAAGTTGGGATTATTTAGAAGTAGGCGAAGACATAGGCCTTAATCCCTGCCCCTGTCTCCTGAAGTATGAAATGAGAGAAACTGTGCTTCCACACATGTCCCCTATCTTTTACATGGCTCAGAAACAGTGGAACTAAGTTATCAAGAATGAAGATTCAGCACCTGAGCCAACGTAAATCTTTTCTCCACTAGGTGGACTTTTCTCAGGTATTTTGTCACAGTAATGAAAAACTGACTGGCACACTGTGAACACCTTTTGTGCCATTGTGTTCAGTTCATTTTCATGAACAAATGAGTTTGGTCTTAGTCCTGTCTTTCTACATATCATGGTTAATATGATTTATGATTAATATAATTTATATGATATCAATGTAGATCATGATTTATTGTCTAGCCAATATGCATGTTGCACATTTAGTGAGAGACCCTATGTCAAAATATAAGTCAAAAGTGTTCAAGGAAGACACCAAATGTTAGCCTCTGCCCTCCACTCATGCACACATCTGAATACACACACACACACACACACACACACACACACACACACACACACTTGCATAATAAAAAAACAACAGAGGAGGGAATATTTACAGAAGTGCTGTCAGGGCTGATAAAGTCAAAAGGGACAACACAGGATCCTGGAGTCATCTGAAGTCACCTTCAGATCTGAGGCCAACTGGAAGAATAGATGTCCAGAAGATAATCGAACACTACACTCAATGGGGAAAGAGGGTTCTGAGAAAACCTGTGACCAATGTGAGAAGATTATACCCAGATCCAGTTTAGAGCAGAGTAGACTTGGCAGGGGATGGTATGGTGAAGTGAACTGGTGCCTTCAATAAGGAATCAGAAAGCAAGAGAACACAAGTTACACAAAGGTGAAGATAGGTAAGGAATAGACTGGAAACCGCAACGTGAGTAATAAAAAATACAAATTGAAACATTGGAAATATATGCCTACACACACATTTATACACACATAACCCTAACCAGCAGATCTACAGAACAGAAGGCAGACCAGTAGGGCATGGAATCTCACTTCAGAAAGACTATTTTATTCCGATTCCAAGATTCCAGCATACTTTTTTCTGACCATCTACCACTTTACAATTCCTGTCTTCTTCTTTTTCTCTTTTTAATCATTGAAGTGGAAAAGCAGTATCTACTTCACAATGTGATTACAATTAAACAGAAATGAGACCCATAACTATTCTAAACGTATGGCCATCCAACGATAGTTAACACTCATTGGGTGGTTAGATTTGCAGGGTGTAGCTGAGAAGAAGTGATTCTAGGCCAATTTCCAAGGCTTTATTTTGAATTAATATCTCCTTTCTTTGTTCCAACAAGTCCACTGGCTGCTGAAAGCCTTCCTCCCTACATTTATCTCATTCCAAGTCTGTCAGTGTGTTTCTGTGCATAGTATACTGGAGCAAGTTCTTCCCATAGCTTATGAAGAAACATCTATGCATAGTTTTCCTTCATAAACACGTGGGGCCATATCACTCTTAAAGAAGGAAGATGTGGGGGTCAGTGTGAGGAATCTGGTTCAGTCTGGAAAACATTCACCATATATTACTCTGGAGTTGACATGTTGAATTATGCGGGACCTCAAACATCAGTCCCCACTGTGCTGCATCTCACAGCAAGCCATGGTGTGAACACTGAGAAGATACATAATTTTTATCAGTAAAGGGCTTTTTATACCCAGACACTAATCCATGTTAGTACAGATGGAGTGATTGCAATTCATTGAGAGTAAGATAATAGAAGGAATTTAAATGATCTGGACAAATTAGAATTGATTGAGTGAGCACAGAGGAGAACAGTTTTGAATATGTGCTCTGTGATATTATAACAAAGCCAGATTCCTAAATCAGATGTCAGAAGAGACAGCAAAGGGCATACAACTGTCTCTAACCAGGAGGTGGGATGTGAGAGACTTCAGAGGCAAAGACAGTAAGTTAGGGTGAAGAATGAAGGTGAGAACACATGGATCTCCTAGAGACACAAGAAAGAGGATGAATGAAATGAGGGTCTGTGTACCAGGGAATTTAAGCAAAGAGCTGCGGAGTTGGTTCATTGAGGAATTGCAGCCAGTTTCTCACACTGTAGAATCAAGGCTGATGCTGGCATTGTCTACCAGAGTTATTTATTTTTCTCATTTTGGGTTCTTGATAAACTTGGAGATTTATGGAGCTCTATGAAGTGAAGTCCCTGAAAGAGAAGATCACCTCTATGTGTGGTGTATGTACATGCATGCATGTGTGTGCTCATCTCTCCCCCCACCCTGTGTGTGTATAACTGCAAGTAAGTTATGAGCACAGAATCCATAGATTTCTTGAGACTCCCAATGATCCATATCTTGAACATGTTAAAATGTGACTAAGGGTTTAAGGGAGTGCACTCCTGACTTCATTTTGAGAAAGAGGAATCTGGGCAGCAATAACTTGGTTATGTTTTGTGATAAAGTCAGTGGAAGAGAGAGTGTATACACACATTTATGTTCTCTCTCTCTCTCTCTCTCTCTCTCTCTCTCTCTCTCTCTCTCTCTGTGTGTGTGTGTGTGTGTGTGTGTGTGTGTTTATTGAGACTTCTGGGTAAAGGATTTTACTTTGGTTTGGATAACTTTGTTTAGGGTGGAAGTGTGTGTGGGCTAGTTTCATATCATCTTAACAAAAGGAAGAGTCAGGGCCAGAGAGATGGCTCAGTGGTTAAGAGTGCTGACTGTTCTTCCAGAGGTCCTGAGTTCAATTCCCAGCAACCACATGGTGGCTCACAACCATCTGTAATGAGATCTGATGCCCTCTTCTGTTGTGTCTGTAAACATCTACAGTGTACTCATATACATAAAATAAATAAATAAATCTTTAAAAAAAAAAAAAAGGTAGGATCATCAGAGATAAGGGAGATTCAACTGAGAAAATGTCTCCATAAGATTCATCTTCGGGGCATTTTCTTAATTGGCGATTAGTTGTGGGTGGTGCCATGGCTGGGCTGGTAGCTCTGGGTTCTATAAGAAAGCTGACTGAGCAAACCATGAGGAATAGGCAGCACCCATTCGTGGTCTCTGCAACAGCTCCTTCCTCCAGGTTTCTGCCCTGTGTGAGTTGTTGCCCTCACAGCTTTTGAAGATGAACTGGTACGTGATACTGTGAGTGAAATAAAGTCTTTCCTTCTTCCCATGTTGCTTTTGGGCACAGCGGTTTGTCATGACAATATTGTCCCTGATGAAGACAAGGCCAATTGGAGTAGAGCTGTTTGTCCTTTGGCTCCTATGGTGTGAGAATGTGGAAGACAGCATTTTCTGCCAAATATTTGAGTATCCAGAGGGGTCAAAGTCAGAAAGGGGTCATCGGCAAAGACACCGAATGATGTATCTCTTGGTTAACTACGGAGACTCTTCAGTGCGGGTAGAGCAACAAAGGCCTGCTTCTGCTGGTTTTGGAAGATGAAAAAGACTAATGCATTGCAAACTTAGAGACTCCCTCGCTTACTCCTTGAAAGGTCTGGGAAGAAATGGAGGGGTACAGCTTCCAGTGGCATCGCCATTAGATGCTTATCTTGAGAATGAGTGGCATCAAGTGTTATAGACAGTTCAAACTGTTTCTCAAAGGACAATTATCTGAGTTGTTGATATTCACCCTTTTTAAAAAACCCCTTTAACTTCATCTTCTGTATTCAGAAACAGCCATGGTCCCTTAAATGAAGGGCAAAAGAAAAGCTAGCTTAAGATTTTAGTCTTGCTTCTTTTTAGCAGTTTTGAGGAAATTGGAGAGAGGTTGAAGCTACTTTTAAAATGAGGTCCTTGAATTGTTCATGTATAGATAAAATCCCATTAGTGATACTAATGAGACAGGATGAAGCCTTGCTCAATGGCCCGATCCTATGTTGGGTTTTGCAGCTATAAAAATCATTCTTTATAGTGAAGCTTGTTACCAGGCAAGCATGTTACAAGATTAAAGGGAAAGATGCAGTGTGCAGAATTAACAAAGCTGCTTTCTTCTCTTTCATGTAGCAAAAATGAGAGAATTTCAAATAAGAATTTGGGTATGGGTCTGGGAGAATTGAAAGAGGCAATACCCCGGGGTTTTTTAGTCATATGGAGGCCAGTAGAATTGCATTTAAATTTGTTTGGGAAGTATGTGTAGAATATTATAATATACAAATAAGTAAAGAGTCAATATTAAAAATTTACATTTTTATCACTCATATTCATTTTTTAGAAATTTGGTGATATATATATATATATATATATATATATATATGCAGTAGTTATTTTGTAAATGAGTTTTAGTATGAATCAATTTTCACTATAACTTTCTCATATATATGTTTCTCATGTATACATAACTTTCTCTTATACTATGTATATATATATATTATGTACATATATGTATATACACACATATTATATATATATATATATATATATATATATATATATATATATAGTATGTGTGTGTGTGTGTGTGTGTGTGTGTGTGTGTGTGTGTGTGTTGCTGGAAATTGAACCCAGTGTCCTCAACATTCTAAGCAAACATTTCCTTACCAAACTAGAGACCTAGATATTTCTATCTATTTTGTGGTATTAGGAATTGAATCCAGAGTCTTGTACATGCTAGGCAATCACTCTACCACTGAGCTACATTATAGCTTTCAGACAAGATTTTGGGAACTTTTCAGAAACACACATTATGGTTATATAGTGAAGAACCTAGAGAACCACATGGAAAACCTCTAAGCTGGTCAAAGAAAAATGGCTCATGGGGGAGAAGCGTTGGTGTCTGGAGCAGAGTTTTAAAGTGGTTTTAGAGAAAGTCAGGTACAGCATGATTAAAAGGCTCAGGCTACTCCTGGGTTTGTGGACATAAGAGGCAAAGCCTTAAGAATAACTTCTGAAGCTAAAGTTTCTATCTGACATTTTAGGTCTTATTCTTTAGGTTTGAAGTTTGAAAGACAGAACTTATGAATAAGGCTTGTGTAGATGTAGCTGTTCTATGACATTATTGCTGTAGCTACTGTGTTAAGATCCTGGAAGGACTGCGTTGATGAGGAATGGGAGACCTTTGAAGGATGGTTTTCTCCCTAACAATATGGAAGCCTACTTCCATTCAAATAGAGTAGTTATTACTAAGAAAGTGTATCTTAGGTAACAACTGTTATGTTCCAGTATCCTTTGCTTTTATTTGCCATATGACTGAGCTCTAGCTGGTGACATATGCGTGGAGATGATTAACATGTGCCACTTCCAAGTTGGCTCCCCTAAATACACTGCTGGAATTTATTTTTTTGTTTTGTTTTGGTTTGGTTTTATTTTTTGTTGGTTTGGCTTAAGTGTTCTCTGATGGTTCCATATGATAGAGTATGGCTGCTTCTGACCATCCTAGGAGCCAGTTTACTAAAGGTGTGAGAGCTTCTGCCATCAGTCCCTCAATAACCATGCATGGTGACTCAGTGCCTGTCAGTCTGTCCATCTGCCAAGAACTTCTGTCTGAAAAAATTACATATCAGAACCTCCTCGTCTCTAGGGCATCATTTGTCATAAAGTCTGACTATACTAACTAAAACAGTTACGCACTCTGCTTCTTATTTTCTGGAAAAAAAAAAAAAAACCACGGGCTTTAACACTTAAAAAACGCATGAAGAATAATTTATTCACTTATTCAACAGATATTCAGTGAGTATCCCTTAAATACTAAGTGCTCTTTCATATAGGGGATATGGGGGTTGTAAAGATAAAAATCTTGTCCTTGAAGAAATCACAATATAATTAAGGTTAGCAGACACTGAATATACCAGAAACATGTACTCTCATTCTAAGTGGTAACAAGAATCAAGACAAAACACAAGGGGGAAATAATACAAAAAGAAGAGGGAAAGGGGAAAGCCCATTTCACAAAAGCCTGCTTTGAATAGATGATACTTGAAATGAGAGATCAATGTTGAGCAGCCACATATGAGCTGTCAAGTCGGCATCCTGGCAGAGGAGGTTGTCGTGGTAGGGATAGAGTAGCAAGTTGGAGGCACAGTAAGCATGTTTGGTACAGTGAGCATGGGAAGATGTGCTTGTAGGTGAGATCAGAAAGGGGGCAGATGCAGGTTATGTAGGGTGATCAAGGCCATGGTGAAGCGTCTCAGAAGCAATGCCTTCGAAGCAGGCATTGATGTTTTTCTGAGTTCCTTACTGAAAGGGCCTCTGTCTCTGGTGCATAAAGAGTGGATAGCAACAGGGAAAGAAGCCAAAGGCTGGGAGGGAGGTGGGGCTACAGTGGAAAGAGCCTAGGTTTAGCATATAGTACTAGATGGTATTAAACATCATCGTTAGTCACTGTTGCCACCATGCTATTAGAACCTGCAAATGAAAGAAACATGAAACAGATGAATATGACTTTCACATTGCTATCTTAATAGCTGATTATGTTAAGATCTTTATATTAATGTTTGAGTGTGCTAAAGAGTCTCTATTAATGGACTATATCAGACGATGGTCTATGAGAAAATTGATGTTATTGTGTGTGTGTGTGTGTGTGTGTGTGTGTGTGTGTGTGTGTGTGTGTGTGAATAAAGGGTTTTTAGACAGCTATCCCCACTGTTTATATTATATATTTACATGACCGCTATTACCTAACAACAGAGATGAGATGATATAAAGACATCTCCTGGCCAGTAAAGACTAAAATAGTTTCTATCTGACCCTTTGCAGAAAAAGTTGGGGGACTCCTGCCAAGGAGAATTATTTTCTATACTTACTCATGGGGCAAGGATTGAAATGATAGAGTTACCTAATTCTCAGGCAGCTCATTGGATCATTTAGGATTCCGACTTGCTCCCATCTTGCCTACTCTTTAGTAGCATATTTTTGCTTCAGGGCAGAGATCACAATCAGAATGACTGCATATCATCCATTATGCAGCTATGTCATAGGTTTGGGAGAAGCAGTACTGACCATCTGGTCTCCTTGACTTATTTTCTAAAGGAAGAAGCTGAATTCTTCAATCCTTATGTCAGTAGCTCTGGGCCACGACGTCAGTCAGGAGCAAAGAAAAACCAAACATGCCCAGTTTTGGACTCACAGTCCAGTGCACTCATTATCCTCTGCAGCATGCTGGGCAGCTTAAAATAGACATCCAAAGATTTACCTACCAAACATAGGAATTGACAGACATTTTCTTTTAAAGTGATAATATACTTTTGTATCAAGTTGAAAATGCTTATGGTCTATTTCTCTCAAAGTAGGTTAGTGTCCATTGTATAAAATGATCAAATGCACTCCACTTTTAAAATTTGTTTTACCCAAATTTTCAAATACCAGACACAGTAACAAAGGAACCTTTGTAGGCTGTCACCCAGAAACGAACCTCACCTTTTAATCTAAGTGTCTTAGCATTTGCCTTTCGAAGATAACTCATTCTGAATCATTGTTTCACTATTAGCCTAACCACCATTCCTTAATATCACAAGTGACCAGACAGGGTTTAAAAATTCCTTCTTGACTCATGGTTTTTGTTTCAATAAAATAGAGATTCCACGGTAGTTATTGAGAAACAACTGAACATCTTTCCCTGTAGTTTTCCATATATCCGCATTTTGCAATTAGTCTTAAATTGAGAAAAGTCACAATAATCTGATTAATATAAATATTTAATTTCAAGTAGCTCGGAGGTTTTTGTTTGTTATGTTTTCTGGGAGATTTTTTTGAGTATTGTATTTATTACATGTATTTTGATACTGTTTGTTTTACCTGTATGTATTAAAATGTGCTCTGCAGCTGCTACAGGAATATGCCAGGCTCCTTAAGTCCTGTCAGATCCTGACCCTCATTGTCTGAAACACTGCAATAGTAGCTCATCCATGGAGTGCAAGACCCTGGCATGATCTAACCTTGCCAAAGCTCTCTAACATACTAATACATTATTCTTCACTGGGCCCCAATTCACTGCCTCTCATCCTTGTCCCTTCATAGCCTGTTCTCTCTGCTTCTTTCGGGCCTTGGCAATGGCATTCCTTTCTTCTGGAAATTTTCTCTCTCAGCTGTCCCTATGACTCAGTTTCTGTTTTCTCGGATACTTCTGTGACTCATCCCTTTCAGGTTTGAGTCAAATATAACCTTACCAAAGAGACTTCACACTAATGTATTTGAAATGGCAGGCATCGCCAATGTCCCTTTTCTTTCTTGATACTGTTTATCTTACCTGGAATGTCATAAATTTTACCTATGGGATTGACTGCTAGGCTACATCACAATGTAAACTCAATGAAGACAGAGTCTTAAAAAAAAAAAAAAAAATATATATATATATATACACACACATATATATCACATATCAATATATAAATACACATATACAAACACATATATTTATATGTATTACATACATGCATATATATATACATATATATGTGTGTATATACATACATATATATGTGTGTGTGGTGTGTATATATAAAATTCTGCCAATAAGCTAGAAAACTACCTGCTTCATTGTAGCTTTCCAATAAATATTTGAGAATTAATAAATGAATACATGTACACAGATTTTGGTAGAATTTTTTAAAAATTAGTAATATTTATTCTAGGTCAGTATGTTGTTGAGTTCTTACTATTTTCTCATGCAAGTGAATCAGGAAGGCCAACCCAGAAAAAAAAAAAAAGTCCTCAATTTCTTCCCTTTCATCCTTTGCACCTGGAATTTAGAAAGATTCACTTTAAGTCCAAATACATTCTTTTTTTTTGATTCCCTCCCTCTCTTCCTTTTTCCTCCTTCCCTTTCCCCTTCCATCTTTACTCCTTCCCTCTCTCCCTCTCTCCCTCCCTCCCCCCTTTCTCTGCCCCTACCTTCTTCCCTCCCTCCATCCCTCTTTCCTTTCCTCCCTTCCTTCCTTTCTTCCTTCTAAAATAAAAACAAAGTTAGAGCCCTGCAGGCCAGGTCAGCTGCTATCAATGGGCTCAAAGATTCTGCGTTGATGAGGTTGTTCTTGGCTTCCAAAGTGGCACCTTCCTCACACGTTCTAGTTCTTTAGAGTCACAGGTCTTCCATAGGTAACAGATCCTCTTTGGTAGCAGACATTGAGCACTGGAGAGTAACATACTCTCAAGTTCTTCCTTAAAACTTTACATGACATCACCTCTTAGTGTTTGAGAATAACTAAACTATCCACCAACAGTCTATGTGACTTTGGAGAATGATTCAAACTATCTCTCCCCTGCCAGTTTTTCCTATTTATATTTATAGTTTGCTGGAATTCTGGCTCGATCAAATAAATGCCCCCCCCCATCTTCCTCTCCCATCACCTCCCCTGCTGGTGATGTTTTATAGGGTGCCTTTGGGCGTGAGTTGCAAGGTGATGGTGTGAAATCTGCAGTGATCCTATCAGTTATGTTTTCTACTGGGATGAGAAACACTGAGAACATAAATTCAGGTTTTTGGATGTTTCACTTCAATATATCATGGGGGGTTTTTTGTTCCTTGTCAATTTTCATAATGCTATTTGTTGAAATTATATCTCTGAGGATGCTCCACTTACCTTGTAGTCTCTGATCCCTTCACACGAATAAGCCCTCCCAAAGCCAAGAGTGTGGCTGATCCACAGAGAGGATATGGAGTTCATTGTTAGGAACACATTTCATTGACTGATTCTTCACAGCCCAGACCCTCCAAAGACCTTCATACATGTGCCATTGAATAAATATTGGTTATACTGATGACAAGAAATATTTTATAAACATGAAATATTTAAAAAGGATAAAACTAGAAGCCTCATTTCAGGCAGTGAACAGAGTATTCAATTTATGATTAAATTTTAAAAGACACTTTAGGCAGAAAAGAGAGAAAAAAAACGATTCCCAAACTAATTATATTAAAATATTTTGAACATTCAAATTTACTTACCATTTATCTAGCAAGCACTTATTAGAAAACTGCTCTGTCTCATGGATTATTTCTCTTGTTGCTGGAAAGCTCCCTGCTCCTAAGGAATTCCATCTGGGGAGGCAGACAGCTAAACTGACAATCACAGTATGGGATGCTAGGTGCTATAACAGACGTACAAAGGTTGTTAGTGTAGCTAGGAAAGGGAGGCCACCTCTGCTAAGGTAGGGTAGTCAAGGTGGTGAGTTTTAGCTGACCTTAGGAGTAAAGTGGCAGGTCAGGTGGGAGAATAGAAAGAAGTGTGAATTGTTCTTTATGCCCAAGCAGACTGTTGGGAATAGGAAGCATTTTTAGATAGGCTGCAGATTAATAGTTAATTGATCCATGTTTTGAAATGAGTCTGGAGCAGGAGAGGAGGTACACTGAGAGGATCTGGATGCTTTTGTAAAGAGGTCTTGTTTTCGCTGTTGAGCTCTGAACTAGCCACTTCAGTGGTGGGGTCTGACAAAGGCATACAGATGACTGGATTATAGGATTAGGACATGGGAGTGTGGGTGCTGAGCACAATGACTGAGTGAAACCAGGCATGATGAGTGAGGAGACGAATCAGTCAGAAAAGCAGTTGCTCAGTTTGAGTCCTTAGCACCTACACCAAAGCTGAGCTTCATGGTAGCACCTGTGGTCCCTGTATTCCGAAGGCTGAAACAGGATGACCTGGGAGGCTCCTAAGCCAGACAGTCTAGTCAACCAGTGAGTTCCAGGATCAGTGAAAGACCCTATCTCAAAAATAGGGTAGAAGCCAGTCTTGGCTGCACATACCTTTAATACCAGCATTCAGGAAGCAGGGGTCAAATGGATCAGGGGGAGTCAAGTGAATCCAAGGCCAGCCTGGTCTACAGAGTAAGTTCCAGGCCAGCCAGTTCTGCGCAGTGAGCTTAGTAACAAATGGGATCTTAGTCAAAGTAGGTGCAGAGAAATATTTGAAATAAGGGCCAGTATACAATGATCTAAGCCAGAATGGGTAACAACTGTGGGAATCTATGGGGTATCCTTTATAAGGAAATGATTGAGAAACTATGTATTTGAAACCAAATACAAATTCTTGGTGGAAATTGTGTAATGAAGAGTCCTGACTTGTGGGTAATTTCCTTCCTAATATATCCTTCTTTGGGCTGCAGAATCAATTACTGACTGAAATGACAGGCATTAGTTACTCTTACAACCTCATATTCTTTAAAATATAAACACTATTAACATTTTTGTTTGATATTATGCTTTCAGAGATTACTTAATTACACAAACACACACACACACACACACACACACACACACACACACACACACAAATGAATGAATTGGTCTCCAGTATGGTAACCTTATTTTTTTGCTTAACATTTTGGAGTGATGTTCCTGTCAGTTTGTATAAACCCTGCTTTTTGGTCTCTCTGACGGATCATTGTTCAACTGTTTGTTGAATCCATCACCTGTTGATGAATATTATTTTTTTCTGTTTTCCTCCATTGCACAGAATGCTAAAATCAACATCTTTACATAGTCATTTCCTTATTCGGATATGATTAGTTCCTTAAAGTGATGGAAGGGTCAACTGTATGCAAATTTATATTATTATCAGATATTTCCAGTTTTCCTTCTCCCAGTGTTACTCTCTGGATTTATATTCCTGCTCACAATAAACTGGGTACTTGAAAAATCATAGCTTGTTATTGAATTAAACCTCATACAGAACTATCATGATAATTCAAGTGTTCTGTATAAAAACTCCTCAAGGAAGCAGATCATACATTGTCACCACTGACTCCATTCCTACTGCAATTGTATTACAGAAGCTGATTTCAACAGAGCATTCTTTACTGTTCCTTTTGTTGTTTTATCTGTTAATTATTATTTTTATAATCTATTCACTATCTGCCTTACAAGCATAAGGCTTGCCAGAAATTTAGAGACAGGGGAGTGAAAGAATCTACAGACCAGCCTTCTCATTGTCTAGATGAGCACAGAAGATCACAGTCAGAAAGGCTGGCTTTCCAAGTGCTCGCGGTGCCCCCAGGCACATTAGTTTTCTCTGTCCCAATTGTCTCTGCAGCTAGCTGTCAGAATCTGTCCTGCGTTCTGAAAGTTTGTTTCTCTGACTATTTTTTATTTCCAAATCTCAAGTCCACCTTATGTTCCCCAGTTCTTATTTCCACTATAGACATATAACATTGTGCCTAAATCTTTTTGAGATTTGTCCAGTGAATTAGAGACTCCGGGTCATTATTAAAATGAATTCTAACACCATAGTTATAATAAAATATAAATATAGCTATTAAATGCCTCTGGTGATAGATGAAGATACATGATACATTTCTAAAATATTCTCTTAAAAATACGTTTAGTAGTGTTGGAGGGCAGGGTCAGTGGAGTCTTTTCAGGACTTTTGTGAGTCTTGTCAGGCTTGGCACAAGCACCTTCATCTGGGAAGTCCTCTCGTTAACCCTGAGATAATTCTTGTTTTGTTTATTATTTTCTTTTAATTTTTAAATTTACTTTTGTTTGTATACATATGTGCTTGCTTGCATAAATTTATGTGCATCACCTCTATGCAAGTGCCCACAGAGGCTATCAGAGGGCATAGGATTTCCTAGAACTGGTATTATATGCAGTTGTGAACTGCCATGTGGGTGTGGGGAGCCAAACCCGGGTCCTCTTTAAGAACAATCAATGATTTTAACTGCATTTCCAGGCCCAAGGTATTCTTGAGAAAAACAGGGGTTGGGATTGGGAGAAAGACCTGAATCTAATATAAACAAAAGCACTATACAGAAATATATATATATATATATATATATATATATATATATATATATATATATATCATCAGAGGGACATGTAAAGTCGTCAAAGGATAAAGCCAGCTAAATACAGACAGAGTCAAATATAAAACACAAATATTCTAATTATTTCAACAAGTTATAGTAAAAAATGGAATTCAGCTATTCATGGAGACTTAAATGCAATGTTTTTTGATCAATTCTTGAGTATAAACAGATTGTACAGGTATAATTATACAGATTATAAACAGAGTATGCCAGTAGACTTGCCTTTATTGAGAACATATTCTGACTGATGTTCAGGTATCTAACTTGAAGCTCAGGCACCCTAAAGAAACAAGTTGCTTTTCTATTTTCTTTCTACTACAACAACAAGATTTAAGATCTTATCACCTTGCTCACTGTATACTCAAATGAAAACTGAACTTGTATGTAACTGGAATTTTTGGCAACTGGGTTGGGGATGTGTACATGACGGTGGAGAGAGGAAGGCTTTCATTGCTTACCAAGTGTATTAGTCAGGGTTCTCTAGAGTCACAGAACTTATGGAATATTTCTTTATATAAGGGAAATCATTGGAATGACTTGCAGTCTGCAGTCCAATTAACCTTACAATGGGAAGCTGTGAATGGGAAGTCCAATAATCTAGTAGTTTCTCAGTTCCACGAAGCTAAGTGTTTTAGCTGGTTTTCTGTATAAGCAGGAAACCTGAAGAAGAGGGTTCCAACAGATGTGCTGGAAAGTAATTGCAAGAAGAAGAAAAAGAAGAAGAAGAAAAAGAAGGTGGAGGAGGAGGAGGAGAAAGAGGAGGAAGAGGAGGAAAAGGAGGAGGAGGAGAAGATGAAGAAGAAGAAGGAGGAGGAGAAGGAGAAGTACAAGAACAAGAAGAACAAGAACAAGAAGAGCAAGAAGAACAAGAACAAGAAGAGCAAGAAGAACAAGAACAAGAATAAGAAGAAGAGCAAGAACAAGAACAAGAAAAATAACAAGAAGAACAAGAATAACAAAAAGAAGAACAGCAACAAGAAGGTCCTCCTTCTTCCATTGTTCTTATGTAGGCCTCCAGCAGAAAGTATTCCCCATATTAAAGGTGTGTGCCACAATGTCTGGATCTAACTTAATCTTTACTTGGAAGTTGCTCTGTCCCAGACTGGTCTTGAACTCAGAGATCTGCTTTCCTCTAGCTTCTGGGATTAAAGGCATATACCACCTTGCCTGAGGCTAAGCTTTTCATGATCACTATGCATCAAGATCAGGATCAAAAGCCTGTGTCTTCCAGCCTCAAGATGTGGATCACACTCATGCCCTCCACTTCTGGATTGTATTTCATTCCAGAAATAGTCAAGTTGACAACTGGGAATAATCATCACACCAAGGCTTTCCTGTTGGAGAACAACTGTTTCCCTAGTGACACCATCCTCAGGATGATTGAGTTCAGGATCTTCTGAGACATTCAGCAATATATTTAAGTCAAATATTGGACAGCCCTAGGCATTGCTGAACACTTGATTACCTCATGAAGGGTCCATTGCCACACACACTGTCTTAGGGTATCTGCAATAGATTTCCTGTGTCATCAATACTGCACATTCCTTAAGGAAACATTGATTTAAATGTGATTTATTTTTTACTTATCCACAGTAAAATGGTCTAGTTGAAACTAAACAGAATACTAGACCATCAGGGAATGTGTCTCAAATACCAAGTATATTTACCTGACATATGGTTTCCTTGGTAACCCATGGAACATCAACCAGGAGTGGCTGAGAATCTCTGCTTACAGAGATGGAAACAGGTGGTGTGATAGCTCAAGGTTTCTTCTCTACATGGGTGAAATAAACTGAAGGGTTGAAACCAGCTAGCTTGGATACTTATGTGAAGGAAAATGAAGTAGTAGAGATAGGAGCCTGCCTATTGCATAGGTCTATGTTTATGGGTTTAGGAGAATATATTACATACTTTATACAAATACTTATTAGTGGGGCTAGAGTAGATGTAGATTAGTGGGGCTCAGTAGGTGAAGCACTTGCCATGTAAGAGTGAGGACTGCAGTTAAAGCTCCCAAGGCCTAAATAAATGCCAGGGGAGTGTGGTTTCCAGCCTATGGGGATCTCAAGAGCAAGCTGGTTAGCATACAGCAATCCCTAGATTTACCAAGAGTCCATGGCTCAACATAAAGGGTAGAAAGTGATCAACGAAGGCAGCTGATGTCAACATCTGGTCTTCATATGCTCTCATGCACCTGCACATATATGAACATGTGAAAGGAAAAATTATATAAATTCAAAGTTTGGAAATGTAAAATTAAAAGAGTAAGTTTCAAAAATTCAAAGACCCAGGGCTGGATACTGAAATACAAGCC
>NC_034591.1:55268329-55269372 GCF_900095145.1 Mus pahari
TCTCTCTCTCTCTCTCTCTCTCTCTCACACACACACACATACACACACACACACACACGCACACACACACGGCTATGGGAGAATTATTGATAGTAAGGGCAAAAATGTGACGTTTGGAGCCTAAAGAACGAAGCCAAAGTCACAAGCTCCTGAGTAAGAATGTTAAGAAAGTAGGAACTTCAATCTTAAAGATTTCCTTTCTCGCTGCTTTGAGTATCTATAAGGAGAATTTTCCAACTTACCCCTTATATGATGGGGTGTGCAGCTTAATTCCGACCTGTGATGATGCTTCAGATTTGGGGATTCTGTGAGAATGGTTCTGTTAACTCTGTTTTATGCAGAAAGAACTATGGAGAGTTCAGTCTTTTTGTTCTTCGGGAAATTGATTGGAACTAGCTTGGGGGCCAGAGCTTGCTTGTCAATCCTGCTCTTTCTTTTCAAGACAATACATCTGTTTTTCCTCTTCCTAGCCCCCGGCTAACAAGTAATCCCTAATTGGAAAACAACAAAAACTATGGACAGCAGAGAGCTCAATGATACTAAACCTACACAAAGACATGCTCTTTCCTGTGAGGACCATGTATGGGATGATTACATAGCAGTTTAATAACGTACAGGTTATTCTGAAGAAGATGAGATCAAACATGGGATTTTTCAATAGTTGTAAAAGTATTTACTGTGGTTTCTTAGTGAAAAGTATCACTCTCTGTCTTTTTTAAAAATGAAAGCATAAATGTTATCTAGAATGTTTTAAAAACTAGAACAAGAACAAAGCTGCAACCTGGAGATTCTTTGAAGATAGTAGGCATATGGAATTCTTTGTACCTTATGAAGTCACTGTTTGTCCATATCGGATCAGCATCATCTGATCTGCTGGCTACAAACTTTCAACACTCAAGCATTAAGTCTTACTGTGTTACGACTCTAAAGAGACACCACAAACAATGCCACTCCTGGCAAAGGAAGTGTAGGACCCCCTCGAGAGGAACTCCCTCTGGTCCTCAGGTCACAGGAGTGGGTGTCCCACAGAAACACAGAGAAGC
>NC_034591.1:55270036-55285890 GCF_900095145.1 Mus pahari
CTGGTCTCAAACATGGGAAGATGGGTGCCTGGCTGGGGCAACTGAGATAATTGCCTGGCTAGCTGTCAGGCTGAGGAACAGAAGACCCTCAGCTGCCCTAAGAGAACAAAGGCTCTTTACTAGCCACATTCCTAATGATCTGGGGAACAGGTTTTGGGGAAGTGTTAAAGTTGGAGCTCCACATCAGCATTTAACTGGGTCTGTTAACAGTTTCAGAGCCTTAGCTGTAATCATCATGGCAGGGAGCAGGGTGGCATGCCACCACAGTGTCCTATCAAATGTCCATTTGTCAGCAAGTGCCATCGAGTGCATGTGCCCTGTGCCAGTGCTCACTTAGTGGTGTGGCACTTTTGTTCATGGATCCTGAGATTTTTTCCCCATTCCGTTGTCTTCCCACCTCCCTACTGAATTCCATTCCATCTTTGTTTCACCAAATAGTAATGTTAAGAGACAGAAGGAAGAAATTTGAACACTTCATGAGGAATGTGGCAGATTCAAGAAAACTATAACAGGAAATTTGCACAGCTGAGAGTCCTAGAAAATGGTGTGGGTCTCAGAGTAACAAAACAGTCCCTGGGCCTTACAATGGGGACTGTTGTGACAATGGTACTCCCACAGAGGCTGACTGCCCCACCACACCACTTAATAGCACAACAGAAACTCTCCTTCCAGTGTCCTCTATAATAGAATGTCTCTCCATATGAAGTTAAGGAGAAATTCTTTCTGATTCTGAAAGCAGGTGAAAAGGAGACTAGAGTCTAATTTCATATGAAGAGTGAATATTAAATAATTCTCTGAAAGAGAGAATTGCTAAGATAATGAAATCTGTCATCTTGAATTTTGGGGAGAAGCAATTAGATCTACCAGAAAGATATGAACAATGTTGGATACAAGCCTCTTTAGCTTGCCAATGTCTGACCCTGTCTCTCTTCCAAATTCCTATGTTAATATCCTAGTGCTCTAGATGATGAAATAGAAAGTGAGACCTTGGAAGGTGATTAAGTCCTAGCATGATCAGGTCCAAGCACAACGGAAGCAGAGACTTTTAATACAATTGTGTAAAAAAAAAAAAAATCCCAGCATCTTGCTCAGTATTCCAGTCAACTGCAGTAAGGAGAGAGATCATTCTTCCACGAGGAAGTAAGTCCTCAGCAGACGACAGATCTGAAAGCACTTTAACTGTTGAGCTTCCAAGCCTTTGGGACTGTGAGAAATGACTTTCTGCTGCTGGTTAGTTACTGTGCTGGGGAAGTTCATTATAGAAGCCCTTATCATTTGCTTAGCATCTTTTCAATGGGAAAATAGCCTTAGTGAGGGTGTTTTCAGCATAGGGGTAACCACTACTCTGTGTGCAAATGGTAGCACATAAACAGGACACTAGACTGTTTTCATGCAAGAACTTTAGATTAGAACAATAACAGGCCACTTGGTGCTTGGGCTGTAAATGAGATTTCTAAGTACATAATGAGAGGAATGTATTTTAAGAATCCTGGAAACACTGAGATCACTAGATTCAGACCTTTACTCTGTTTAAAAAGAAAGGCAGAGACCTGTCCCTAGAGGCATTAGGTGTGGCTGCTGTGTTACATATCCATCTGTAGGTGTCAAAGAGAGGCTATGTGCTATACCCAGGGTTCTGATCTACGAACATCCGAATGATTAGTAGTCTAACCGTTCTCTTAAAAAAAAAAAAAAAAAGTGAGCCTAAAATGATCACCAGACTGATGCCATGCAGGCATGGATAGGGAGCTAGCCTTGGATGACCACCAGTCTGGCACGGCATAGGCCTGGGAGGGCAGACCATAACCAAGATGACCCCTGCTCAGTGCTATGATGTACAAGTAGGGTGCAGTATTCCTAAGATCACTCACTCCTGAGATGACCTCAGACACTTAGAGACTCTGTGTGCCACTAAAAGGAACAAGTGAGTGTTGGAGAATTGGAAGAGAAAGAGAAACAGAAGGATGTGGGCACAATGCAGACAGGCAGGACTGCACACTCGAGGGTACTGAGGAATGGCTTGATGTGAGTAGATGGTGATGCCACCTTGAACTGTGGTGGGGTTTTGGCTTGTGCGGCCATCAGGGTCCACGTTTGGGTCCATGGCCCTGAAGCAGCAAGGGTCTTTTACTACCAAAGACCAGGCAGATATCATTAGTCTGGTCTGCCACATGGAGACATGTCAATGTCTGAGGGCTGTGCAGAACTGGCTCCACCCCTTACCCGGTCTTCATGGGAGAGCTGGCCCTGGGGCATAAAAACAGGAGAACAGACCCTGCCCATAACCAGCTGAAGTAATTGCGAGAGTAGGCCCTGTACATTATGAGAGTTGTGGGTGAAATGGCCCCGAGGGCGTGAGCATAGGAGAGCTGGTTCTACCACTCGTCTTCCATACAGAGGCATGAGTGATGGAGAGGCACTCTCCTCCCTCCTCCCCCTCACCTATGGCTGGTGAGATACAGGTCCCTAGTATCATAAGAGCAGGAGAGTTGACCCTGCCCCTTACCTGCGGCAGCACTCAAGAGAGCAGGCCCTGCTTCTCATCTGAATAACACAGTAGAGCTGACTCTGGTGGCTGGGGTACCAGTGACCTGGTCCTGAGGTTGTGAAAATTGGAGAACTAGTCCTGCCTCTTGTCTTCTGTGTATTGGCATTGGTGAGGAAGAAGTTCCTTCCACTCCCTTTGCCTTTGCCACCAGTGGTGGGATAGGGTCCTGAGAGCAGGACAGCCATCCTTGTTCTCCTGCTACAGAGCTTGGGAGAGCATGCCCTGTAACTCACCTTGGAATCACAATAGAGCTGACCCTGGATGTGGGAGTTGCAGGTGAGTCAGTTCAGAGGGTATAGGTTTAGGAGAATCAGCCTTGCCTTGTGCCTGCTGGGCAGTGATGAGGATGAGGGAGAGACACACTCCTCCCCTCCCTCGTTCCTTGCCATCTATGGCAGGTGGGAGAACATGAACATGGGGACATGAGCATGGAGGAACTAGCCATGTCCCTTACCAGCTGCACTACTTGGGAGAGCAGGCCTTACACCTTATTTACATAGACACAGCAGAGTAGAGCTGGCCCTGGTTGCAGTATTTGTGAGGGAGCCTGCCCTGAGGATATGAGAATTGGTGGGCTAACCAGTACAGATACTCCTCAGTCCCAGATCCAGGGCTTTGAATTGGCCCACCCTAACATCTACCCCATGCATGAACTGCCAGAATACATGAAGGGGCTGGTCTTGCAGATCCAAAACTACAGGGTCTCCATGACAAAGGGCCACAACAAGATATCTGAGAGGAGTCCCAGTGAGGTTTCAGTTTTGATAGTATAGCAGAAGCCAGAGGCATTGTATCAGACCAATGAGTAATTGGAATGATCATTTGCAAGCAAAGAAGTGTGGACAAAAGAGCATACTGTGGGACACACTGTGACACACTACTGCTTCCACAATGAGCTTTTTTTCTTCTGTTGTGGGTTAGTTTTCAAGGGTGGAGGGCGTGTTGAGGGGGAGGATGAGTGGGGTTGTGGTGCACGATGTGAAATTCACTTAGAATCAACAAAGAGTTAAATAAAAGAAAGACAGAGGGAGGCAGTTATGTGGGGCCAGATAGAAAACTCAAAGAAAGGGGTTCATCATCTACTGTGAGGAGGAGAGTCAAGAATGTGAGCTTTTGCCTTTAATGGCTAACACATTTACTTCTGCAGCCCAACACTTGACCTGTGAAGAAGATGAGAAATGGGCAGAAGTGATGATGATGTCACTTGGCATAAGGAGTAAAATCACTTAATTGGGAGTAAATGGACTGAGAGGAATGAGGAAAGATGAGCAGAGTAAGGACTTGCTCAGTCAGTGCTGCCCTCACCTCTGGGTAGACAGTCAACCCCCAGGGCTGACTCCAATGATTATGTAGTAAGGTGAGAAATGTTGTCCTCTAAAGAGCTGGCACTCCCATTGCTCTATCAGAGGCAAGTGTGTCACTTGGCATTTCACCTATGTAAGGATACTAATAAGTATGAACCTTTGGAGAACACAAAAATTTGACAGTGAAGGAGATCATCTATTCTCCATAAAGAAAAAAAGCAACAGGGAGTCAGAGAGCCAGAGAATCAGAGAGAAGAGGAAAAAGAGACACAAGAGGAGGTAGCTTTGCCTCATAACTGACACTACGTAAAAGGGACCATTGCCAGGGATCTGAATGGAAAACTCAAGGAAGGAAATGTTTTCAGGTATCTTCACACTCCAGAATTCAATTTCAAATGATGACTTTGTATGTAGTATGCTTTCATCATGCAGATATGCCCTCCATTCTCCTTCAACATTGATGGCAACTCAATGTTGAAGAAATTTACACATGGTAAACTCAAGTTTTGTAGAAAAAGTCTCTTTACACTTAACTACTTCAGGTGATTTGGGAGTTTGAGTCAAAATTGACATAGGCACCAAGATTATTTTAGGTTTGTTGACTTGTGGCATTGCTCATTGACTCATAACTTCAACCAAACTCTTAGAAATGAAACTAGAATCATGAGATGCAATGTATTGCTAGCTGTCTATGATGCTTCCTAAGTGGAATATATCTTAATTATTATTGAGTAGTTTGAAACTATCAATCAAAAACATGTGTGTCTCAGTTATGGTTTCTATTGCTGTGGTAAAACACAATGACCAATAGCAACTGGGGGGGGAAGGGTTTACTTTATTCAGGGAAGTCAGGACAGAAACTTGGAGTCAAAAGCAAAGCAGAATCCCTAGAGGACTGCTGCTTAATGGCTTGACTCTCATGGCTTTCTCAGGTATGACTCATGATTACCTGCCCAGGGGAGGCATCCCACATCAATCACCAATAACCCAAACCAACCCAAACCAACCCAAACCAACCCAAACCAACCCAAACCAACCCATACCAACCCAAACCAAACCAACCAACCAACCAACCAAACAAACAAACAGAAAATGATCGATAGATTTCGCTACAGGCCAATCCCATGGATTCTTTTATTTATTTATTTTTTTAATATTCCTCTTCACAAATGACTATAGCTTGTGCCAAGCTGGCATCTAACTAACCAGCATAACCACCATGCCCTCTGGATTGATATCCTTGGTCAGAGAAATTTGGTATTGTCTGAAGTCTGTGTATGAATGTGTCTGAATATTATAACGCATGATCGTTATCCTAACTTCCTTTATCAGTGGGGAAAAATATGGAGGCAAAATGAATTCTGAATAAGTAGAAAAAGAAGCAGTCAGGACACCTGGATTCTAATCCTGTGTGATGCTGAATATTCAATCCCCTGCCACTGGCTTTGACATCTTAGCTGCCAGGTTTATAGAACAAGATTATTGGATTTGACCATTTCTAACAAAACCTCCTTTTCTAAATATCTATAAATGTTTGAGAATGTGAATGAGTCACATACTATTTTGAAGCTTAACAACAATACTCCAAGGTTGTATTAATATTCTCAAATAATTTGAAGCAGCTAGTCAAGATTTTTAAAACAAAATTTATTGTATTTATTTTAATTTCAATAAAATTAAAGCACATGAATTAAAAATTATATCTGAGTTTGATCAGTAATGGTGTATAAATGAAATTTAATCATCTTTGAAAGTGATCAATTCCCTCAGTTCTTCCAAAAATATTACATGAAAAAATTAGTTAATTATTATAATAACCACAATCTTGCCTAAATTTGCAAGATAAAGTATAATTTGAAAGGATAGCAATATTCTTTTAGAACAACTCAGTAAATTTTTTTAAACATTGCACATAAAATATTCATTAGAATCAGTCATGAATTAAAACAAGAAATGTTTTTGTTTATCTGAATGGAAAAACCTAAATGAAATAATATTTACGAATTCTGATGAAAACACTGAGACGATATGTCCATGTGCAGCAAGAGAAATACAAAGTAATACAAACAGATGCGGGATTATTAGCAATCAAAGGAAAAAATTAAAACCATGACTCAGATTTTGACCTTCATCATCTTCAATAGAATTTGGGTATAGTTAATATAAATCAGCAAAGATGGAGAACTTATGTCCCCCAAAACATACATACACACACACACACACACACACACACACAAACTATATATACAAGGTATTATGGTCAGAGCAGTACAAAGACTAAATGACATACCCTAGTAATTCCCTAATATTATAAGCTGTTTGGCAAAGCATGAGACACAATATATTTAGCTGAATTTGTATTTATTGTCAATAAATGGAAACAACTTAAATAATTGTTTAAAATTAATATTTATGTGTTTAAAAATAAATAAAAAGTGACAAATTTTTACAATAGTACAAATATAAAGCATATCTAGGAATAAGCAAAAATAAGATGATTAGTAAAAAAATATAGAACTTTGTGAGACACTAAGGAGAATATCAATCATGAAGAAATGTGAGATGTTGGTAGATTGAAAGTCATGATACCCAGACTGTCTCTACGTATTAAGCAAAGGTTTACTTTTAACTTTATCTCATTTTATTTTGTTCCTGCTACATATTGGAGGATAACAAAGAGATAAAGTGTTGATAAAGATGCATATGGACCTGGTTTTAAAGCTGCAAGGATGTGCCCTGCAGTACCTGGTGTCCTGATGTTCCTGCTTGCAGGTCAACTGACTCATGAAGCAGGATTAGCAGCTTAGAAAAGGAATCCAGACTCATGACATCTTGATGTACAGCAGAAGCAACTCTGCTGAACAGTGAGAAAATAGATGCTAAACATTTGCCATCATTCTGGAGAAAACCAAGAGTCCATTCCTACCCCACACCATACTAAATAGTAATTTTTTTCTAGAAAATTCTGAAAGGCCAGGATATAAGACTTTGGCAAAAACATAGGAAACTACTTAATAATGTAGGATGCAAAAGACTCCTTAACATGCTTAAGATATAAAATGTATAAGAAAAATTGAATATGACTAAAGGGTGTTTTATTTGACTCATTTTTTTTATGTGAGTTCACTAAACAAAAGCATTATTTGGGAAGTAATTTCACAACTTCTCAAAGGCTACTGGCTGTGTTTATGGACACAAAGAAGAAGCAGGAGCTTCAGTGGACTGTCATCTCACCCTAGGTATAGCGTGGCTGTTATGAAAAGAGGCCTACGGAGCTCTAGTGAGTGTGTGGAGAGAGTGGCACTCTTAGACATTGCTGGTAGAAGTGGAGATTAGAATAGATATTATGCAGGCTGGTACACACATGCCTCAGCAAGATGAAAGGAAACCTAACTTACAATTCATACCCATCTCTGGGAATAATAGGGGCAGGCCAAAGAGATAGCCACATGCTCATGGTGGCTATTCACAAGGGCTAAGGTATAGAATGGACAAGTGTCTATAGATCAATGTATGGATAGAGACAATGTGTGGTGTGTACACACTGGAATACTGTTCAGGACGAGAAGAACGACTCTTATTATGTGCATCCAGGTGTATGTAAACAGTAGATAATACATTAAATGAAATAAAATCAGCCACAGAAAGAAAGTCACTGTGATACCCCGGTGCGTGGAACCTCCAGAACTGTGTTTTACAAACTAGAGCAGTTCTGTGTACCTGTACTGTTAAGAGACCAGACAGTACAATTAAATAAAACATTTCAAAATAAACCCATATTCGACAGAAAACATACTTTTTTTCTAAAGATCCAATGTGTTTTTTTTTTTAAGTTTCAAGTGATTTATGTATAATTGATACATAACTTACATTCAGAACAGCTCAGTGAAGACAGTGGTCTTACTGAGGCCCAGCAGGCTAGCAGCCAGGCTGGTGATTTTCCACCTACTTTTCTAGCTCCTCATTTTGGCCCAGTTAGTGCCACAGTTTCTGGGCTTTCAGTTAAGCCATGTGGTTTGGACTGTTGATGTGAACACTATCTTTGACTTGGCTTGTCAGTTGGCAGGGCCCACCAACTGCTCACACACTAGCTAAGCACAGCGGTGGCCTCTCAGGCAAGGTGCCAAATGTGACATTTCGCTACTTTAAATAATCAGACACTTTCAAGTCATCACTGGTGTTTGGGATTCCAGTCTCTTGGCAGTCTGTTGCTGAGGATAGCTCACATGAACAGGATGTGAGAAGTGAGAGCTGATAGAGAGGTTTTTTTTCGTTGCTTATTATTTAAGGCTGTGAGATAGAGTAGAATGAGTGTTCTAATCGAGCTTCTCGCATCTCCTGGATTACCCACAATTCTTAGGGACTGTACAGAATTCAAAGTTGTCTGAGCAAACATGAAATGGCCCTTTGTTGGGGTCTCCACAGTGTGAGTTATTCACAGAATGAGCCATTGAACCCAGATGATTTTCACTGGGTTTTCAAATCGTGAATTCCCTCTTTTAAACAAAATTGCTTTGCTGGGACTGAGAATGACAAAGAGGAAAGGTGGAAGGAGAGAGGCATAGGGTTTTCATGTTAAAAAGTTCTCTTATGTTAAAAATAGCTATTGCTATTGAAAAGGGAATAGAAATGCATTACTATATCAGATGTACAAAATACTGACTTTGGTCTGTTAAAATTCACCAGGTTGACCTGGCAGGTAATGTCCTGTATCTGTCCAGCACCAAAATATCTGGTCATGGTGGTGATAAGGTCACCAGCTGGTTACTAATTTGCATTGTTGTGAATGTACAGAAGGCTACAGTGGCATCTTTGAGGGCACTCAATACGTAGTCTGTGTGCCGTTTTCTTCAGCAAGGTAGGAAAGCACATGCCTGAGTCTCACCACTGTGACCCAGTTTGAAATTTGGCAATCCAGAGCTTGTTTTTTTTTTGTTGTTGTTGTTGTTTTTGTTTTTTTGTGTTTTTGTTTTGGTTTGGTTTTTTTTTTGCCTGACAGCTTTCTCCACATGTATTGCAAGTGGGTTTTAAACTAGCATTGTCAATTAGGAGGTTGTTTCATGTGTTCAGTTCAAGGTCAGTAAAACTATACACAGACCCTCAAACCCGTTTTGCATTTTGGAGGGTAAAGTTTGTTATGCTTAAGGATCTGGTATCCTTCTTGAGAAAAGGCACAGCAGAAAACTTGTTGAGGCCCAATAGTGGAGTTAGAAACATGCAGATAGGTATGCTCTGACGGGTCTCTAAAATTTTTAATTTTCCCTTTACTTTGTTAGATTTTTTTTTCTAATATATAATTTCACAGAATGAATCTTGATCATACTCACCCTCTCCCTCCAGGCATCTTAGATTCATTTGCAACCTGTACACCTATGTCTTTTTTTTTTTTTTTGTAATGCCCCATCAAGTCGAATTTGTGCTGCCCATATACTCTCAGATATGTGACCTTTACTGGAAGGGAGTCAACCCACCAGGGGCTTCCATAAAGAAAACTGTTTCTCCCTCTTCCAGCAATGATCAGTTGTCTACAGCTCCTTAGTTAGGGGCAGGGCTTCATGCCAGCTTCCCCTTTCCATGCTGCTATTTTATCTGCCCTGAGCTTGGGCACGTCTAGGGCATGCTATCTCAACTGCCATGAATTCATAGGTTCGGCTGCCCTGCGGTGTCTACAAAGCACTATATCCTTATTCATTCACTACCTCAGGCTTTTATAATCCCTCTGTTTCCTTTTCCACAAAGATCCCTAAGATTTGGGAGAAGGGGCTGTGATATAGACGTCCCATTTAACACTGGACACCATGCAGTCTTTCATTCTCTACACCCTGACCAGTTGTGGATCTCTATTCCTTTCGCCAGCCCTCTATTGCAAATAGCTTTTCTGATAAGGCTTGGCAGATACACCAATCGATTCATATAATGATAAGTTGTTAGGAAGTGGTTTAATGTGTTCTTAATATTTTAACATGGGAGTCTGACATTTGACATAAATCATAATTTTGCTTCTTTGAAAAATCAGTCAATGTCATCCACTACAAGACAAAAATTCTTAGCTCTAGTCATTAGCTGAGTCTAGATGGTTATTGCTATCTTTGGGTGGACATCGTTCTTCAATGTTTCATCTCTTGCCCCCTCTGTTGTCTTATAAACATTTGTCATGGAACATGAGATGCTGATGACTGAATTCTTACATTTTCCTTACAAGACTAAGTTTAGCCGTTATGACCTAAAATCTTTATGAACTCCCATTGCCAGAATTAAGTGCTCCATCTAATGGAGCTCTAATTATAGACTATTTTATAGTGATGCCTAACTTCTACTTCTTCCTCACTTCACCTTTTTGTTAATTTAGTTTTCTTTATAAAAGTCATATAAAATCTTTTATACAGTTGCTTCTTTTATTCTGATATAAGATTGTGGAGTTTCTGGATTCTTGGTGACCAGTCGTTTCCTTTGGCCAAGAATCTCTACTCTATCAAATCTATCTTCAATAAGAAATCTTCAAAAGTAGATGACCTAATCGGCCAACAGTGGGAATAGAGGCTCCTTGGTCTCCCAAACTCCATATGACCTAGCACAAGGCAAGGCCTGGGCCAAGTAGTGGGAGTGGGTGGGTAGGGGAACAGAGGTGGGGGGAGGGGTATGGGAANCTTTCGGGATAGCATTTGAAANGTAAAAAAAAAAAAAAAAAAAAAAAAAAAAAAAAAAAAAAAAAGAAATCTTCAAAAGTGATTTCACCCTTCAAAAAGTTGTCCTTGGTGGCATCAGCTGTTGTGAGGAGAATGTGGCTTCCTATGCAGGCTCTGGGTTATTTTCTTCCCAGCCCAGAATCAATATATGGAAGAGTTGTATCTATTGGCCCAGGAATTTTTGCAGATGTGAATTTTATAGACTCTTCTAGTGTTAATTCTTCAATTCTAAATGTTTTTTGGGTAGTTATCTCTTCATGAAAAAGTATTCATAATCTTGATGACTGTCAATAGAAAGAAACACAAAACAAAACAAAACAAAATAAAACAAAACTAAACAAAAAACAGAAGAAAACAAAGTAAAAAGCAAGTCAAATGACTTTTCCTTGGTGAATTTGTTTTTTTGTTTGTTTGTTTTTGTTTTTGTTTTTTGAGACAGGGTTTCTTTGTATAGCCTTGGCTATCCTGGAACACACTTTGTAGACCAGACTGGCCTCAGAAATCCACCTGCCTCTGCCTCCCAAGTGCTGAGATTAAAGGTGCACGCCACCATGCCCGGCTTTTTTTTTTTTTTCTTTTAAAGATTTATGTATTTATTTTATGTATGTAAGTACACTGTAGCTATCTTCAGACACACCAGAAGAGGGCATCGGATCTCATTACAGATGGTTGTGAGCCACCATGTCATTGCTGGGAATTGAACTCAGGACCTCTGGAAGAGCAGACAGTGCTCTTGACCGCTGAGTCATCTCTCCAATCCCGGTGAATTTTTTTTTTTTTTTTTTTTTTTTTGACTTAGTGTCAGCCACTCTTGCTTCTATTGATAGCTTATGAAAGAAGGTTTTGTGGAACACATTTTTCCTAAAGTGCCTAATTCGGGCTCCTGAGGAATGTGTCTTGAGGTTTAGGGCTTTCTATGTTTGTGATATATACAAAAGGACATATATAAAAACAAAATAGGAGACTTGTCTTTAAGACTTAAAATAAAGGTTCAAATTATGTGCCAGAAACTACTTAAATTGGATAGTAAATTCTATGTGCACAAAAGTTTTTCAAGAATCACCTTTAAACAAGTTTCTAGTTATTCAGTCAGTTGGACAGAATAGATATGAGAGCCTGATGCTTTATATCCATTATGGAGACAACAAAATATTTTCTATATTTCTATATCTTCCATTTTAATTTAAGGTTTGTTTTGATGTCTATAAGGTTTAGAAAACTTAGAAAAACTTTGTATATTAAACAACAAAATGGTATTATACAATAGTCAACATGAGAATTATTACTGGGATTATTATATGGCAAGGGCCATCTAAATAGGGCCAAAGCCAATAGTGGTCAGTTATGGAACTACAAAGATTATGGTAAAGAATTCCATTTCTAAACATTTATTCTAAGAATCTTAAATTTTAAAGAGCTGGCAAGTTTCACAGGGGGAAGAAGTAAAGGAAGAAAGAAAGAAACCATTAAAATAATGGTTTTACAATATTCTAAATTTACTAAAAACAACCAATAAATCCAAAATTCTAAGAAAAGCAGTGAGGTTCAAGTAGAGGAGACAAACAGCATCATCTCAAGGCACAGTTAATTAAATAGTTAAAATCAAGGATAAGTAGAAAAGCTATGCTGCTGCTTACAGTAGCTATACTACAATTTATAGGACCTAGTATCTGTTACCACTGATGTTAAGTAGGATGTGCTGTAAACAGGCATGAATTCTTGTTATGTTTAGTAAGAAAGAAAATACTCCATCATGAATAAACTTAAAAACCATTGACCAACTAAAACATTTATGAACATAAATGTTTGGGCCAAGAAATGAGGATTAATTGTAAGGAGTAGGAATATGGGATGGGACACTATAAAATGAGTACACACTGATGGCTGCGAGGATTTGTAAATTTATTGAAACCAATTGAATTGTGTATTTAAAATTCGTTAAAGTTATATTTAGTAAAGTTGCTAAATAAGTCAAGAAGATAAACTCCTCTAAAAGGCAATATTTAAAATAGCATGGAAAAGCAGACCTAATTTTCTCTGTGTAAAGATAATACTCTAATCACTAAAGGCTCAAATATGTTAAATGAAAAAGGATGGGAGAGATTATAGCATTAAATCACTCACAAAAACCCTGGAGTAACTATTAGTGTGAGACCCAGGATGTCCCAAAACAAGGACTATGAAGCACACATAATGATTTCATCATAATAAAGTCAATTCATGATGATAATGGAAACAGCCTTATGGAAGTGGTTCTACGAAGGAGCTACAACATCAGGAGCCAGACATTCTAGAGCAGGAAGAGGAAGCAAAGAAGTCCAGTTACAGTGAGCAGATCCCAGCTCTTCTCAGAACAGTCCAGTTACAACAAGCAGACCACAGCTCTTCTCAGCTCTTACCTTTTTAGTTTAAGACTGGAGCTCGTGGACGCCATCTTGATCAAAATGACATCTCTAGAAACCTTTACTCAACAATAGCTAAATACACATTATTTAAGTATAGTTCGAAGCACTTACCATAATGGGGGATGTCCTGTGCCAGAAGAATAGGCTCAGATCACTGAAAAGAACTGAAGTTAGGGGCTGTAGGGATGGCTCCATTGTTAAGAGCACTTGTTTCTTTTGTAAAGGACCTAGGTCTAGTTTCCACCACCTGGGTGTTGTAGCTTCGTAGGATCCAACACTATTTTCTGGTCTCTACAGGTACCAGAATAGCCATGGTACATACGGAAGCAAGCAGGCACACATGAATACATATTTGTAAAAAGAGAGTAAACAGTAAGTTGGGTGGCTGAGGAGGTGAGGGAAGATCTGGGAGGAACTGACAGAGAGGTTAAATATGACCAGAATAGATTGCATGAAATTCTCAAAAAATACTCTTAAAATTTAAATAAAGATATTTAAAATATTAGAATGTTGTCTTTTGTCCTGAACAGAGGAATTCATCTAGAAATCAACAAAGAAGGGTAAGCCAAATGGTCCTCTATAATTATAATTTTAACTGTGCCCTTCAAATAACATGAGCCCAACAAAGTCATAGAAAGACAGCTGAAGACACTCTATAGAAGATGGAATGAGTATGCAGCACACCACAGATCACATATATAGCCAAAGAAAGATTTATTAAGATGACCAGGACACTGAATATTTATACTTGTAGTCTTCAGATTGACTGTATATACCTTAAAATTACACAGGGTGAAACTGTAGCATATTGGTTTATGAAAGAATACCCTATAATATTTACCAAGATGAAATTGCCCAGTACCCCACTTTCATACCATACCATATCCCTGCTGTGGATAGCCCTGGGGTTAATTATATTTGATAGTTTCATTCTCCTTTGAGTGGCTTTGAACAAGGAATGAGTCAGCACTCAGGTGATTTCCTGTAAACCTGCTTCCCACCTTAATTTGTAAAATAAAGGAGAGCTGATGATTGGGCAGATAAAAGGGAAGGTGGAGAGGAAGGTGGGAGAAAGAAGAAGGAGAAAATGGAAGAGGGAGAGGATGCAGAGGAGGAGGAAGAAGAAGAAAAACAGAACAGAATCACGTGGCCTGGAGAAACCACAAGTTCTAAGGGGTCTCATAAGCTGTGGAAGATGGTAGTGTAGAAGTAGATGTGCCCAATCTAGGCACACAGCACGTAATCATATTAATTGTGTTGTGTTTTCATTACCAGGGCATATTTGGGAGGAGATTTACTGTAACATATCCCTTTCTTGATGGGGACATAATGAGAAAAAAAATCTAAAATTGGACAATTTAAGGTCATACTGAAAAACGAGGAGGAAATTTAACTGTAAGCAAAGAGCAAGATTGAAATTAAGATGAAAAAATGCAACTCAAATCCTCGGGGTTGGGGTTGAATACTTAGGAATTAGCTCATGTGATCTGCCATGATGTCAACTAAGGAAGTTCACATGACCTCAGTGGGAAGAAAGAAGGCACATGAAAAACCTTTGTTCATGATAAAACAATATCTTAGATATTGTTCTGATATCTCAGAAGCAAGATAGATTTCCTCAAGCAAATGAAGGGCATCTCTGAAAGATTTCCAACTAGCTTCTTACAGAGTGGTAAAATTCTGACTGTTTTACTCCTAACACTGTGACGATATTAGGAGTAAAGAATGGTCGCCCTTCCTGTTGGGGTTCAGCACTCTTACAGAGGTTCTATCAGCCTGACAACGTGGGAAGAAGCGACAAGAATCATACAGATTGCAAAGGAAGCAAAAGCATTTTTACTCAGGGCACATATAATCACTGTATGCAGAAAATCCTCAAAAATAGACTATTGTTCCCAGTTAGTTGGCAACATTGAAATTCAGAAAGCCACAAACCAACTGCAATCATGTACAACTGTACCCTGTAGCAATTCCAACAGCACAGATATATGAAGTGCTTAGGGACTCTATTAATCAGGGCTTAATAGGAGAAAAGGACAGGAAGAACGTATTATGATGGAGACTCATCAGATTGGCTTATACAGTATGACCTGTGGTGGGGGTGGGGACCCCACAATGTAAGCATAGACCAGCCTAAGGACATGACAGTTATATAGTCTGGGAAGTACCTCAGCTGTCCCCTCCTGGCACTGAAAGCCTTGAGGATTAGTAGGGAGCTTCCGGTCTTCAGTCTCTGTAGGAAGGCCAAAGAAGCTGAAGGCTGGCAGCAGAGGTTGCTGCAGCAGCAGCAGCAGAGCTGATGCACTCACCTGTGAGGAGGAAAGGTGATCAGGGATGTGGCTGCATTGCTCTTCCCTTTTCCCTCTTGGGTCTGGGTTGCACATGAATGGTGTCTTCCATGTTGATGGTGGTTCTTCGTCCTCTGTTAACCATTTCTGGAAAATAGCACCAGGGAGCTACATGTAGGTATATCTCTTAGTTGATCTCAGAACCCACCAAGTTGACAACCAAGAGTGACCATCGCAGAAGTAAAATACCGGAGCATCCTCAACATCTTTACAACGAAGGTGAATGTGGAAAGAGACATGAGAGTCAGACATATAGATGGAGAGATTACCCATTTCCATGTATTAGGTAACTAAATATTTATTTTATCTTTTAATTTCTGTAAAGTTCTATGTACATTGTTTTTGATCCTATTAAAAATCCCAGTGGGGTCCAGAAATGGACAAAATAATTGTAAAATAGTATAGAAATGAAAGGACATGGAGTAACAAAACAGCATTAGACAACAAAAATCAAGTGGTGGACTCACATTGACTGAATTCAAGACTCATATGAAGTTACAGCAGCAGTAGCTGCTGCTGCTTATATATATATATATATATATATATATATATATATATATATA
>NC_034591.1:55285935-55301512 GCF_900095145.1 Mus pahari
ATATATATATATTTGTGTGTATATATATATATATATATATATATATATATATATATATATACACAAATGTAGTAGAACAAAGTAAAATTATAAAACAATGTATACACTGTAATTCTTCTCAAATAGGCCTATCTATTATTTAAGAAGTTATTTGGCCCAATGTGTTTAAATTAGAATGGACCCAATGCTGTTTAATATATTTTATGAGAAATGGTTATACACAGAGGCAAATAACAAAATTACAGTAGATAAATAGTAGGAAGATATGAAAGGCTTATGAGTTAGCAAATATGCTGTCAGACTATTAACAGAGACTTTGTGATGAATGCTATTCTGAAGACTCAAGTTCAGACCTTACGTTTCTTGTTTTGGAAGATTAAATTTACTTGTGGAATACGCAAAGAATTACGTGCATACTGCAAGAGTGACTTCCAGATCTTCAGTCATACACCCACAAATGTACTGAAGGCACAATGTGATTAAAACTCTTAAAAGAGCCTTTGAAGCAGGGCAAACTGAGCCAATACAATATCTTTTATGATAGTTAGACTTTTAATGTGTATATGCTTTATTCTAATATGAAAATGACTTGTTGGCATTATCTGTCTGTTTCTTAAATTTACACAGAGGGTAGCTTGTAAGGGGACTTAATGACTATTTGATATCCTGATAGATATGTAAAATAACTTTTCTAAGGTTAAACTGGGTAATAAAGTCCAAATTAAGACTGTTCAGAACAAGAACAGGAGGAGAAGTAGGAGAGGCTGATAGTGGAAGGGTTGCTGTAGTTTCATGATCCTGGTGGTTTCTGTTGTTGTGGTAAAGAGGGTATTGCATATAAACAAATTTGTAAGACCATTTTTATAAATGCTTCCCCTGGGGTTTCCTGTGCCTGTCAGCAAGAGGTGGATCATGCAGAGAACTGAGCAGAAGAAAGCTAAACAGCAATTCACTTTAATCCTGCACTTTGCATTCAGATGAATATGCAAATCGGTTCAGTGAAGTGAACCTGGCTACACTGTCTTGCTTTGAAATTCAAGTTAAATTGTTTTAAATGGGCAGAATGCAGAGTAGCTTATGAGCTCAATTTATCTCTTTTTAGAATCTTGTGGTTTGGTATCATTCTGAAGTGATCTTGATTAATCCACTTGGAAGGACATGCATGGGGGTAAAAGTGTTTGTCTCCTCAGGCTTGTTTGCTTTGATTAGAAAATAAATCTTTAAAATGTATTTATATATTTAAATAAAATATATTTATACAAGTTATAAAAATTTTATATAAAATAATTTATAAAAGTTATAATATTTTTTAAAATGTAACTTTTATAAATATAAATATAAAATTATATGAATGTAGACTAAAGATGTATTACATACTCAAAGCAAATAGATGCATGTCTGTCCATCATCAATTGTCTCCCTGTATCATTTCCTGCTTTACTTAAAGGATAATGGTTTTAAATCTTTAAATATCATGATAATTAGATAAATCTCAATTACTTAGCTCTTCATGTTTTAATTCTTTTATCTGTTCTTTCTCCATTAAATTTAGTCTACTGATAACACAATTCCAAAGGAGTCTATTGTATTTTGTCATAAATTACCTTGAAAAAGATTTTTTTGTTCCCAATACTGCAAGAAACTGTGCTCTCTCTTCCCAGACTTCCTTTAATTGCTCTTTTCATTCTCTTGACTCTTCCTTGATTCTTTGTCAACTCTGTGTTCAGGCAAAAGGAAATACTCCCAAAAGAGAAAAGAAGACAGGAGCAATGGCTGCTATAAGAGCAGGAGATACGATCATATGTTGCAGTCTCTACATTGTATTTGCTGATGCCCGGTTATCATCCAAAGAAGCTAACTTAATTTGATATGGCTGCCTGAGAACTGGAAGTTGTAAAAGCTTTCTGGAAGATTTTAGTGCATTATTCAAATGGAACATAGCATCACTGAACAATGCACAGTGCTCAAAAAGAGGTTTATAGTAGAAAGTCTAAACTCTGTTCCAAAGAACCCAATGCCAATGGTTGAAAGCAATTGGAAGGATTTCCAAATCTTAAACTATGGGAGAGGTTAGATATTTTTGTCTCTTGCAACAATACCAGGACTAGTGGTAATCAGAAGACTAAATATAAATTATTTTGTCTTGTTCCTCTCTGGAAATTTTTCAGGAGCAAAAGAAAACAAACAAGCAAACAAAATCATTTATTGCATGAAATTCGTTTCCATTTATTATAGAAACAAAGAATTTTATGTATCTAACTAATCCAGGGAAGAGGTAAGAAACGCTATGCTCCAAGGTGAATGGAATCATCAGAAGCCTGGGATGGGGCCTGCAGAAAGACTACCTCTCTTGCTTTAGGGAGACAATAATTCTCTTCCTTTTGCAGGTTGCTCTGTAGACAATTAAGGAACCACCGCACCATGGAAAAATATTCTCAGTAAGAACATACCTATTTTGTGTCACAGATGAAAACAGGAAATAGAAACTGGGAGGATGCTGGAGCAGGGGCTTAAATACAGCAGCTCTGGCATCCTTGGCTGTCTGGCCTTACCAAGAAAGAACTCTGGTATCATACCTCCTCCTAAATGAGCACCGTGCCTGGAAGCCATACTGAGGCCTAAAACTCCAGTGTAGAAATTAAGACTACCTGGTGAATAGCTTAGAATTGGATCTCTATAGTTTCATGGTGAAATGGACAGCATTGATTTCTCAGTTTCAGCTCATCTACTAAAGGATTTTAGGATTACATCTTCAGAAAGGGAAGTGTTATATACATGCCTTGATCATGACTCAATAGAAGCCCATTAAAGGAAAAGCTAAATTCCTGGCCTCTGTGCAGAGCTAGAATTTCAACATTCCAAGCTGCAAAAACCATAAGAGTTAATGCGACTGGGCAGGTCAATCATTTGGCTAAAAAACACTTCAGGAGCAATGACCACTTCAAGCCATGCTAAACAGTTAGGAGGGATAATAATGCCTTTAATGTACCTTTACTTTCCAGAAAGCCTGTCCTTGGTACAGTACCTTATGGAGCTGTAGCTCTGAGGCTGAGCTAAGCCTGTGCACTATTCAAGTTATAGAGAAAAGCACCATCCCCCCTTTCTTCTTTTGTAAAATTGTCTAAGACTGTCTTTACCAGACAGGCTGGACTTTCTCTACAGCTACCTTCCTCTTGTACTGCCTAACTCAATGGCTTTCTCTCTTTGCTCCATGTCTGTCCTCCAGACAGCTGTAGAAATGTACTCTATTCCTGTCCACCATTCCCTTATAAATCCTGATAGACCTGCCGTTGATTGGCATTCTGAGTTTGTTTTAAAATTATTTTACTAAGAAAATCGAGAACCTAAGAGAAAAGCCAGTTTTCTCAATGGTATCCCAAGTAGGAATCCTCAAATTTCCTGGTAACATAGCACGTTCTTCATCCTTGGATACTTTTAAAAGTACAGATAGTATATCCATCAATTGAAATTTCTTCCAAGAGAAGGAACATAAAGGCCATTAGTTTCAAGGACCAAAAAGATTGCAAAGGGGGAAAAGCTCTTGGAAAGCATTCAGAAGACGACCCAGAAGGCAAAGTCAGCTACAGAAGCATTGGCCCAGTTTCAAGGAAAAGGTTATTTGACACCGACACTATCAAGTCCATTCTTACAGGTGGATGAACAAAATTGGAAAATTGATCTTGATATCTTTAAAAAGAAATTGTATTTTCTAGGCTTTTACTAGGCTAAAATAAAATTTTCCCAATCATCTGTCTGTTCCTTTTTAAAAATTTTAATTCCTAATTAGATTGCTTGTGAACACTCTGTCTCCAGCCTAGTTGCTGTCTTGATTGCTGGCAGCTTGACTCAGAACTTCAATCGGAAAATTCAGACTTGACATGTGGAAGGACAAAGTAAGAAAGGGCACGGGGTTCTATACAAGTTCTGTTGCTTTATGTGTCTTCCTGTGTGTGTGTGTGTGGGGGGGAGGTAAATAGGCCAGTTGGTTAATAATAAAAAGTAATAGTTTCCACTAGATACTTTAATGCTTACATAATTGTTGCAAATACTGTATAATAAAACTTTTCCTGAGGAGACACAACACACATATCTTCTTACCCCAAATAGGGAATCCATGTCAGACAATACACATACCACCAAATATGGTGAGCTAGTGAGTTTTATTGGGTTTACTTAAAGGAATATAGGTGAGGAGTTATTTGTAGGAGTAGAAATGATTCAAAAACAGCTGTTTCACCAAAGCACACCCCATCATGTATGACATACCACAAAGCTGAGAACCTGGAGCCACTGCACATCCAACAAGCAGCTCAATAGGTTGGAGAGTGTTGTTTCTCAGTGCTCCAGTTGATCTAAACCTCTTTCAGGCAGCTCAGCTGGTTGCTGCTTCTTCAAGGCAGCTGGTCTGGTCTGTCTTTGCAGCTTTTCTCCTCTAAGAGTATTCTTAGCAGTTCAACTTCATTTGATTTGAGCAGGACTCTTCAGCTTTTAGTGCTTACTCTAGTGGGGAGGGGCATAGTAAATCTGCTCAGTTATGGGAACTTCCTGAAGCTATTTTGAGTTGTTTACCTTTCTGCTTAAGGAACATCCTGAAGGATAGAATGTTTCAGTCTCCAAGGAAACTGTTACACAACACCAAAGATAAAGAATTTGCTCTCAAACCTACTCTACTGAAGGAGTGAAATGGGCTAACCAGTGTAAGTTCACTCCTCATATTAAATTCTGTTTTTGTTTGTTTATGCATTAGCTCTGTTAATAGTGTCTACTGTAAAGTGATTTAAATATTCTTTTTTCTATACATTAATATATCTTCTGTGGTTCACCAAACTCAGGGCAATAACTATAAAGCCCATTACTAGAAGTTCAGCTCTCAAATGAGAAAGCACAGTAAATTTGAATGTGAATGACTGTAACTCAAACTCATGAGTATTTGCTTGCTGGGAACTGGTTTGTTGGAAATATTCACTGAGTCAGGAGGTGTACTGGTTAGTTTTGTGTCAACTTGACACAGCTGGAGTTTCCACAGAGAAAGGAGCTTCAGTTGGGGAAATGACTCCATGAGATCCAGCTGTAAGGCATTTTCTCAATTAGTGATCAAGGGGGGAGGTCCCTTATGGGTGGTGCCATCTCTGGGCTGGTAGTCTTAGTTCTATAAGAGAGCAGGTTAAGCAAGCCAGAGGAAGCAAGCCAGTAAAGAAGATCCCTCCATGGCTTCTGCATCAGCTCCTGCTTTCTAACCTGCTTGAGTTCCAGTCCTGCATCCTTTGGTGATCAACAGCAGTATGGAAATGTAAGCCAAGTAAACCCTTTCCTCCCCAACTTGCTTCTTGGTCATGATGTTGTGCAGGAATAGAAACCCTGACTAAGACAGGAGGTTTGGGTGCTCCATGTGAGCCCATGTAAAGTGGAAATCTATCAGCATCCCCTGATCACTCGGTTCTTAATTCATACAAGTGGCTGTCAGGAGAAGCAAGAAAGGATCAAAACCATGTGGGCGTGGCCTTATTTTCCCACTCATTTAGTCTTCTAACAAATGCACCCCTTATATAGTACTAGCCATCAGCTATATAATGGGAACCGCATAGAACACTTGCCATGAACAGAACTTAACATTTAGTAAGAGAAAACAAATACTAAACAAATAATCACATCAATAAATATATGTTTAAATTGGATTAGTTCTTGTGAGGGCAAGTTCAGGATGTAGTGAAGGGAACAGGGGGATTTGATTTGGCTGGAAGACATTTCAGGAATGATAGGCAGATATTTTCCCTATGCTCAGAGAAAAGAAACTCTCATGTCTGCGTTTGCTGGAGTTTTGAAGTGGGTAATAAATGCAGGTGTGAGATGGATGCATGGGTTCCCAGAAGGCCTGGGATGATGGCTAATGCATTTACCTCTTAGTAAAAGCACTGTGCTTTTGGATGGGGCTGTGAGATGGCTCAGTGGGTAAAAGATGCTTGCTGTCAAGCCTGGGAAGTTGAGTTTGATACTCAGAACACACATGGTAGAAGGAGAAAACTGACTGCCACAATTGTCTTCTGGGGTCCATATTTGTGTGTTGGTGTGTGTGTGTGTTTGTGCATGCACATACATGTGTAAGCATGTGAGCACACATTCACTCTCCCACACACATGAATGGGTGCATAGATAAATAGATAGATAGATAGACAGACAGGTAAAATGTGAGTCTTCCAAGAACAGGCCATACTTCTGAACTTTGTCCCAGCCTTCTAATTAGCCTCTCTCCCCCATTGTCCCTCCTGCTCCTGATGTTTGCTCCTCACCCTGTGCTCTCACTACTCTTGCATGTGGCATTTCCTCACGAACACACAGCATCACTGGAGAGGATGATCTAGTCATTTTCTAAGTTTCTAAGACAAACTTTTCTTCTTTTGGAACCCCCGAGTAGACTTCTGATTTCAAAAATGCTTTCAAGGTTGTGCTGAAGAAAGGAACATACACACATTGTATGGAGCAAGGCCTTCTTAAACATCTGGCTGCTGTATGTATGCAGTTAGGCTTGTGTGTGTCTTAGGGTTTGAGAGGAATAAAAACAAAATGCTTTAAATGAGGTAGGACATAAGCATCTGTGGCAATAACATAATGAAGGAAATGAACATGAAGTAAAATGGATAGCAAATCACCCTTATGCGGCCCCTCTAAAATTGTATAGTAATTCATTTTTACCAAGGAGAAGTAGCATCTAGAAAGATTTGTTGGTAAGGGGTGCCATCCTAAGTTTGACTAATTTTAAAATGACACTCTAGTACCTACTTCTATGGTTAGCCTACTTGTATCTTTATATTTACAGTGAGATATTTTTAGAAATGGCTTTATTTTCTTAGTTATTTGACTTCTCTCTGTCTCTCTGTCTCTGTCTCTGTCTCTGTCTCTGTCTCTCTCTCTCTCTCTCTCTCTCTCTCTCTCTCTCTCTGCATGCTTGAGTCTAGGGACTTTGAAAACCCATTTTTAGTACTTCTGTTAGTGAGCAGTGAGTCTGAAGTAAGATATTAAAATTTTACCTAAAAGTGCTTACTTAGAAGCTCTGAGAGTACACTGGAAAAGTGTGAAAGGTGATTGACAAGTGGAGAAATGTCATGGAATTATTTCTTTTTATCCATTCACTTACATACTTTTTTGCTACTGTTGGTTTCAGTGTTCATTGAACTAGCAGGATAGGTACAATACAGTTTGCCTGTTATGAAGGTTGTGTGATGTCAATTGCATTTATTTAACCACTTAGCATAGCACCTAACAGAGAGGAATCAGGACTCCTTCCTAAACTCACCAAGTCCCACAGTGCTCCTCATGTAATTTTCAGTGTTGGGACTCTATTCTAAAGTCTTGTGCCTTTGATATGGTATCAGGCCACAAATCCAAGCAATGCTGAATGGGACTCTCTGACCTAGTAAAAGAAACTTGCAGCTGGAAAGCTTGTCCACTAGAGGGCAGAGCTCTTGAGATGCAAGCTGTGATCTAGTACAGTAGGTAATAGGATTCTATCAGATGTTGTTTGCTTTGTCCATGCTTTGTTCCAAACCACGGGCACAGAGTGCAATGAAAGACATACTTAATCCCAGGTGTGTAGAATAAAAGTTTTACTTTTCCCTTCTTAGCAAAGCATTTCTTTCCTGAGAAATGTATTGTAAATCTTGACACCCTTAGAATATGCTGTCTGACTACTGATGTATTTCCTTGTATCTAATATTGGTTGGAGCAGCAAGGAGAGAGGCAATGGTAGCTGTATTTCCCAACCTCATTATCTTTGTTGACCTAACATATTGGAGGTCTAGGAACCTCCCTTGCTAGAGTTGATGAAAATTAAAGCATGAAATAACAGTTCAGGGAAATTGTCCAAGGCACAGAACATCAAACTTGGAAATGATTTTAGAGTTCACAGTCTTCATTTTATAGATAATAAAAAGAAGTCTGAGACCAGGAACTGACTTTTTATTAAGTACACAATCTAATCTAAGACAAAAACCAGACCTAGAACCGGGCCTCATTTTATACACCATTCCACCTTGTTCATCAACCTGAGAAATGTTTGGGTGACCCTGGTTCATAAAGTCCCTCAGTGTCCTGATTAGAGATCCCTGATGAAGTGCATCATACAGATACAGTTGACTCTGCATTAATAAATACTATGGTTATACCAAGTCAATTCATCTTCCACTGGATGAAGACCAGCGGGCCTTTTGTATGCTGGTACTCATTGGATCTTACTTTTAAGAACACCAAACAAATGCATGTTTTTTCATTGCTGGCTTTATAAGTGGGGAATTTACAGTTTGGAGGTCATATAATCGTGTTGGTTGGCTGATGTTGATTAAGCAGCCTCATATTGAATTAGTTGAGGAACAGAGGATTAGGTACAGACTGGGGTTGTGTGAATGGGTAATAGTTTTCTGCCCATTTTAATCTGATGATAATGAACCACTGATGGGCTCTAAAATCAGATGTTAGAGTAGGAATTGCAGCACACAATACAAGGCTTATTCAGCTTGCAGTGAAATAGCATAAGAGATGATTCCAAGCACAAGCGATGCCTTGAGTTGAGAGCAAGTTGGTGTGGTTCCATTGTGTGATGAACTCCCAGGACTGTTAAGCACTTCAAACCTCATTCTAACCCCTCAGCTCATATAGGCTAGGCAGTTCCTGAGTTAATTGACCTAAATTCTGTCCATGTCATGCCCTTTCCCCATAGATGTGACCTGTACCTTTAAGGAATCCGCAGTATTGTAGTTAGAGAGACCCTCTTCGGAAGTCAATTTGAACATGCCCCTCCCTGGGTTGAAATTCCTCATCAGTTCACTTCTTTTCACACAGGCATCTATGTGTGTAGCAGAGCAGGGACTTCCATATATGAACACAGTGTGTCTTTCTCCTCTTCCCCCTCTTTACTTGCTTCCCTACATGGGGTACTCCTTCTCTGGCATGTCTTCTCTAAATTTGTCTTTGTTTGATGAGACTGGATATATATATATATATATATATATATATATATATATATATATATATATATGGAATGGGCTGAATTTCATCAGAAAAGGAGGTAGGTATTTTAAGTTACACACAGCAAATTTAAATATTCTAAAATATTCCATCTCCAAAAAGACATAATATATAATAAAATCTGGGCTGAACAGTCAGTAGTCTCCTGATGTGGCTTGACCTAAATTCTGTGCTCCCTGGGGAACAATGTAAGCGTTTTGCCACATCTTCTCACACCTTGGCCCCCTATGACATTTGGCTCCAAATGCTTATGTTCCATCTCCTTTTTAAATGGTAGTAATTTTATACATGACAGCTACTAAAAAACGTGAGGTCGAAGGGATAGAGGGATAGAGTGTCCCATTTAAATGACAAATGCAAGGCTGTTAGTGCAAATGTGCTCTTTATCAATAATTAAGCATTTTAGCTGAAATTTTAAGGCAGGCACTATCCAGTAATAAAGATTGCTTTTGAAGTCTTGGAAACCCACAGTTCATTACTTATCAGACACCTTATCAATGACCCTTGCAGAATTATTCAGATATATTTTCAGCCCATATCAAATCTCTGCCTCCGCTAGCATGTGTTAAGGATGGTGAGGGGAATTTTTCTAATTTTCCCACAGGGAGCAGAAATCTGTGGCAGATGTGGTAAATCATCGCTGTGGTGTTCATACAGCATGTATTCATTCTGTAGCGCTAGCGCTCAGGTACTTTATTAGGACTTATGAGCAGAGGTCCCCAGATGTGGGAGTCCTATTGATCATCCAGTAGGGAAATCGACTTGTGAATAGAATGCACATGTGGCATCTGTGTGGTGCTGAAGAAACACGTGTATGTCAATGCTCTGGCTGAGGAGAGCAAGAATATATTAGATGACAATCGAAGCTAACTTCCTGGAGACGATGCTACCGGTCCTCCTAGAGACCCAAAAGCAAAGGATAAAAGGGTTTTGCTCAAGAAGTGGAGAGCCATGGCAGAAAACCTGGTGTATGCAGTAGTTTGGAGTAGTTGAAGTGCAGAGTTCCAAGGAGTCATACTCTCTATAAGGGGATATTTTGGAACAGGAACTGCTGATGTACATGACAAACATAACGATGAGGTATACAAACATTAATTTTTTGGATATCTTCTGCAAATGCTCTTTTAAATACCCTTTGTGACTTTCTTCTGATTAAAATATTAATATCATTTAGAAACATGGTTCTTTACTGTCAGGTTACACAATTTATTATTGTAAATGCATTTATGATATGGATGCCAGAAATGAGAGAAACCTCAATTTGTTATCTTGATAGGATACTGGATATTTACTTATGTACTTATGTATTTATCAGAAATGAATGGAAGAAGAAATTTGAAGGAAAAGAAAGCCATTAGAACTTAAACATCACATAGATTTGTGTTCACCTTCACCTGCAATGACAATGCCCCAAACCCAAAGGACTTCTTTGTGGTAGAGATCTCTTCATCTTGGTACCCCAATGTTAGGCAGCCAGACAACTTTGTCAGTCCGTTCTGGAAGCATGGCAGTCCTGAGGCTTCCTAAAGGTGATGTGTTTCACATCCAAGCAGAGAGAAGGACACACATTTTTTTCAGAACCTTAAAGATCATAACCCAAACCACCCAGTCTGTGATTTCAAGACAGGAAAATACTAAAAATGTAAAGCTTAGCTGTCTGCCAAATGAAATCGTGCTTGAAATTTCTTTGGGCTTTTGGTATTAGCTTGCCAAAGAGAGTTGACCATGACCTGGAGAGGAACGTTGAAGTCAAGTCTTAGTATCAAGATGCTTGGCCTTGGATGTAACCATGCTGTTCAAACAGGGAATAATTGCTACCACAAGAACTGATGCCACTGATTGACAAGGAGCTACTCTCTGAAAACATTTTGGAAACCCCAGAAGCATGGCTCCACTCTGGAAACGCATGCCATATTGCTTACTTATATTTTAACAGATCACTGATCACTTTTTGCAAAAACTGGAGAAACAGTGCTGACCTGCAGTGGCTATTTCAGGCTCTGTGTGTGAACACTAAAGCAAATGTTTTCTCTTTGATTTTCATTTCAGTATCATAATAGATGATGACCAAATAACAAAGCAAATTACTCCCCAGTTTATCTGGATCTATTTTTGTACTGACAGAAATAACGCTCTTAGCTGTGTCATGATTTGACTATTTTGTTAACCTCCAAGCACACATTAAATCTTCTATATTTCAATTCAATCGATGTTGCAAATATCAGTGATTATTTTGGTTAAAAAATGAATTGAATGTGACCTAAGAGTTCTTACTCTCTACTTGATGCTCTAGCATAACTGGGCTGCCTTTTTATGGACTCTCATGGAACCAAAATATAGATAAGAACAATTAGGATAATCTGTAAGCAACTTCAATCATGAATTCAATGCAGGTTTAATCACCTTGAGTCACGTTAGTGCCACTTGGCTCCTGGCTTGTCACTCGTTTCTCCAGGGTTCTGGGAATGTCAGACGATGGCGATACAGAAGTTCATTCTGAGTGATGGAGTCTAGTGAATGCCAAGAAGGTGCAGAGTGAGGCGTCTTTGTAGGGTCATCTCACTCACACCCCTGACTCGGGCCTTTTAGAATTTCTGAGCCCTCCTGCCAGACTTATCCCTGTGAGCAATTTGGTGGCTGAGCAGTGACATTTCTATTCAAACAAACTGTCAACGGAACCAAAATAATTGAGTGGCCTTTGCTCTTTGGAACATGTAATAAAAAACAAGTAATCTGGAGATATTTTTTTCTCCCTGCCTTTTAGACTTATAATTGTGCTGTTAAGATAAACAGAGATTTGAGGGAGAGGAAGTTATCTAAGATTTGGGTGCCCAGTAGCATCATTGATGAGTTAATTGAGCAGTATGTTCACCCATGTATGAATAAATACTGTATTCCTCTGGAATTGCACAAAAAGATAAGCATAGAAAATTAAAATATCCCTCAGTATCTCCGAAGTATATTACATCATCAGGGTGAGCTCCCTACACCACTCTCTTATCTACTATCTTATGTTGCAATCTAATTATTTAAAAATTACTTTCTCTAGTCATAACCTGGTCATTTCTTAACTGGTGGCAGATAAAGCAGAACAGTTATAAGAATTGATGAAGAAGATGGTGTTTGCTGATTCATTTTGCTGCATAGGTGCAGAATAATTGTATACACAGCATTCTCCAGAGAAGAGTTTGGAAAGGTTAGAAGTTTTGTTTCTCTATACACCTGATCACTTCCCCAAAAAGTTAAGTTTGAATCAAAGATGTGTGTGTGTGTGGAGAAGGGGCATGCCTTTGGAGGTTGCTTTTACAGGATTGAGCTGTGATGGGACCATCAGGCATGCCCTTCTACATGTATTTGAGTGTTTATTCCCATGCAGCTACTCTCACAGCAGCTTCCTTTGTTTGCATGCAGCCATCCTGAATTTGGTGTGGTTTCATGTGTGCTGAGGTTGAACTTGACAGATACTTGTGGCCCCACTGAAACTGATATGGCTTTGAAATCCAGCACATTCTTCTGACCTAAATCATGGCTATTTTGGATTCCTTCAGTTAGGGCTTTACTGCTTCAACAGACACCATGACCAAGGCAACTCTTATAAAGGATAACATTTAACTGGGGCTGGTTTACAGGTTCAGAGGATCAGGCCAATATCATCAAGGTGGGAGTGTGGCAGCATCTAGACAGGAATGGTGCAGGCAGAGCTGAGAGTTCTACATCTTCATCTGAAGGCTGCTGGTGGAAGACTGACTTCCAAGCAACTAACTAGGGTGATATGCCCAGAGTGACACACTTACTTTAACAAGGCCACACATTCTAATAGTGCCATTCCCTGGGCCTAGCATATACAAACCATCACATTCCACTCCCTGGCCCCAGTAGGCTTGTCCAAACGTATGAGTCCATAGGGGCCATACCTAAACATAGCATAATGCAAAGATATATTTAGTCCAACTTCAAAAGTTCCCATAGTCTATAGCAGTCTCAACAATGTTAAAAGTTCAAAGTTCAAAGTCTCTTTTGAGATCCATCTAATGACTTAACTTGAATCCCCAAAGTAAGACAGGAAACCAGCTGGTCAAACTCCAAACTCTATGTCTTCATGTCTGACGTCAAAGCAGTCTTCAGATGTCCAACTCCATTTTCATCTTTGCTGATTGCAACAACCTTCTTTCTCCTAGGCTGTTTCCACTCCCTGTTAGCAGTTTTCCTCAGCAAATAGACCACGGCACTGGCATCTTGAACATCTTGGGGTCTCCAAGGCAACTTCAATGTTTCAGCTTCTTGTTTCAATATCTGGGATCTACACATGATCTTCTAGGCTCCTGCAAAGGGCTGGCATCAATTCTGCAGCTCTGCCCTCTGTAGCATTCTAAGCTCTAAGTGGAGTTGATCTACTCCACTGCCGCTGCTGTTCTTGGTGATTATCCCATGGTACTGGCATCTCCCAATAAACTGAGGCCTTCTGCTGCAAGTAGGCTTCACCAATAGCCTCTCATGGGCTCTCTTTATGGTGCCAAGCCTCAAATCCTTCCCATGATCCCTTTAGTCCTAGGCTGTCAACTACAATTGAGGCTGCTCCTTCACCAATGGCCTTCCTTGGCCTCTCACAGTGCCAAGCCTGAGCTGCTTTTCATGACACTTTCATGCCTTCAAAACCAGTACCACCTGAGTGACTCTTACACATTACCTAGTACAGCTGCAACACGAGGTACGATCTTGGCTATCTCTGGAACACAGCTTTTTTGTGTTCTTAGAAAACACTTTCCTGAAGATTTCACCTCAGTGATGCTGGTCTTTTCTTAACCACCACTAATTTCTGAGCTCCAGCTAACCAGCATTAATTGTCCCAGTAGTCCCTTATATTTTTCACTCTGAAGCCAAAGCCACATGGCCAAAGCTGCCGAGTTCCACTGCTTTCAGGAGCTGGAACATGGCTTCCTTGTCCTAGTCATTTACCACCACCTTTCTGTTTTCCAACTCCTTCACTGCCTAAGCTTGGTTGTCCTGGCATTTGCTTTGTAGATACACTGAACTCAGAGATATGCATGCCTGTATCTTAAGTACTGGGATTAAAGGTGTGGTCTTACCAAGACTGGATTTAAGTTTTTCTTTACCTAGAACTTGCTCTGTTCTAGGCTGTCCTTGAACTCAGAGATCTTCTTGTCTTCACCTCCTGGGATTAAAGGCTTGTACTGCCATGCCTGGACCTAAACTTACCTGGGTAGGTCTTGCCCCACAGTCTTAATTCAATTTAATATCCTTGAACACAGGATTCAGCTTCATTGTCTTCCTTGAGCTCCTTTAATACTTGAACCATATATTTTTACATATTTTCCTTTCTCAGTTTTCTATGCTTATTTCAAATGCTCTTCATGAGACTTAACCAGAGAACCAAGTCTATGATGGGCCTTTCTGAGACTTCCTTTGTCAGTGCAATTAATCTGAGTCTCTTCNCCTTAGCCTCAGGCAGACTCTTCAGACAAGGGCAAAAAGCAGCCATTTTCTTCACCAAAATACTACAGAAATAGTCTCTAGGCCACATACTGAAGTTCTTCTCCGCTGAAACCTCTTGGGCCAGGTCTGTACAGTTCAAGTCACTCTTAGTTACTAAGTCTTTCATATGCCCACTAGGATAGCCTATTAAGCCCCATTTAAAGCATTCCACCACTTTCCAAATCCAAAGTCCCAACATCTACATTCCTCCAAACAAAAGCATGGTCAGGCCTATCACAGCAAAACCCAGTCCCTGGTACCAACTTCTGTTTTAGTTAGGGTTTTACTGCTGTGAACAGACATCATGACCAAGGTAAGTCTTATAAAGGACAACATTTATCTGGGGCTGGCTTACAGGTTCAGAGGTTCAGGCCATTATCATCAAGGTGGGAGCATGGCAGCATCTAGACAGGAATGGTGCAGGCAGAGCTGAGTTTTATATATTCATCTGAAGGCTGCTCATGGAAGACTGACTTCCAGGCAGCTAGGGTGAGGGTTATAAACCCATGCCCACAGTGACACATCTACTTCAACAAAGCCACACCTCCTAATAATGCCACTCCCTGGGCCAAGAATATACAAACAATCACATGGACAAAATTGGTATTATATTTAGGATTATTCTTGCAATTTCATTTTTTTTTTAATTTGAGAGATTATGGGAGTGAATTTTCCTTGATAGAGTTACAGTGAATAGTAAGTATCAAAGTGATCCTTCCTTGATGGGCTCCACTCTCAGTGGTACAGCCATTCTGAAGTTATAGATTTCATACTTCCTAAGTATTCTGACTGAAGCTGATCTTATTGGTTCGACCTCATAGGTTAAATTGGCACGAATAACTTCATAAATCAGAGGTTCCAAGTCTTAGGGTCTTTGGTTTTTACTACAAAATATCAGAGTTTGGGCATGTAATATGAGAAAGGGGTTTATTAGCTTAAAGTCTGAATATCTAAGAGCACAAGACCAGCATCATTATCTGGGGAGTGTGATGGCAGAAAGCATCATGTATCATGAATACATATCTTGCAGAAAGGTCATATATATATATATATATATATATATATA
>NC_034591.1:55301600-55317817 GCF_900095145.1 Mus pahari
AGGAGGAGGAGGAGGAGGAGGAGGAGGAGGAGGAGGAGGAGAGTGGGTAGGCTCCTTATAACCATTCACTCACATGAGAACTCATACACTTTCATAAAACCTAACCAACTGTGAGAGACTAGCTTGAATCATTTCAGGAGGTCAGTCATGACTCAATCTCCCACTTGGCCCTCTCTTTCTGGTCTCATCATTACAAGCATCTCAGAGACCAGTGGGAACTCTGTGTGATTTCAAGATTCTTGCTTCTCAGAACAAGAAGTAGGCCAGGAGTAGATGGATAGTGGTAGAATCCAAGACAGTCACTAAAGAAGGAAAGAAGCTGTTCCAAAAGAGGAAGTAGCTCAAAGCTGGGAGCAAGGTCTGAACCTCAGTGCTGCCCATGCCAAGGGAACTCAGATCTCTCTCTATCATCTGTAGTGTGCAGCTTTTGGCATTTTCTCCTTTTCATATTGTCTTTCATGGGTGTGGTGTCTAGTCTTCCTGCTTGCCAAAGGGGATCTCACATGTGCTCATTTGACCTCATTTGATTTAGAGAATCAGGATCCAAATTACTGCATCCATCTCCAGCAGACTGATTTTAAGTCCTCACAGAGTGGTGAACAACACTCCTTTTCCCAGGTTCAAAAATCTGATGGATAGAGTCGTTAGAGGTTAATTTTCTTAGTATTCTATTTTATATTCTCTCTCTCTCTCTCTCTCTCTCTCTCTCTCTCTCTCTCTCTCTCTCTCCTCTCTCTCTCCAGAGGAAATGTTTCCCCATTTCTGCTTCTTTTCCCCCAAAGTAATTCAATATTTTGTTGTGTAGACTCCATAGAGTAACAGTTCTAGACCCTTCTTGGTTAAAGTTCCATTTTCAATTTGCCTGTTGAGTCTGAGTCGTCATGGGGCACTTCCATTATCGATCCATGTTTCTCAAAATGAGATACGACTATGAACCACTTTGGGAACTTGTGGAAAGGCAGACTCTGACTCCACCAGGCAGGATTGGAGTTTTTAGACTCTGTGTTTTCATCAGGTTAACATCCAGATTAGCATCCGAGCTAACTCTAATCACACGGCTGGTGAGGTCAAGGCGGAGGATGGTAATTTGTCTAGCCAAGACAACCCAGCCTCACTAGCTTTCAGAGTAATGTTTATGCCCTGACCTTTCTTTTGCTTTGTATTCAATAATTTGCATTTTAAAAGCAGTCATTTATTATTGCTCTTGTCCCTGTAACCTGCAGGCTGCCCCTGTGATACACACCTTATCATCATTATTATCACTTTCTTTAATCGTGCTGGAAAAGAAGTAGGAATGTTAACAGGCTGCTATGCCAGTGAGCTTTTATCTCTACTTTACTTTCTTCTTTTCTCCCCTTGCTTTCTAATCTTGCCCATAACATTTTCATTGTGCTATGTAGGTATTAAATTGTCATTTAAGGACTGATAGGGTAACTGTGGTAGATCCTCAATAATAACTGTTTCCACAGATTAAAGCACCCTCACTGCATGGAGCTTCTGCCTGTTTTCCCTGAACTCTGGGTGTTCCCAAGAGCAGGGTCTTCCTTATTTGCCCTGGCTTGGAGGGTCTCTCATTCCTTATACTGTTGCACCAGGTTATACTGTGGCTGGCCCATTCTACTCCCCAACTGTCCTCCTCATACCCCCTGCAAATAAGCCATTGTCATTTGAAATTCATGGCACTTCTTTATGCTGTTTTCTATCATTTTCTGGGTTCTTTATTGAAATCACAATAGGACTTATTGTTTCTGAATCAGTCTGCAGGCATTGCCATGTATGAGGTGACCCATCCCATTTCCCAGCTTCAAAGATACTAGACTTCTTAATGCTAGCAGCCTTGACTACATTCTGCCTTAGACCTCTGCTCACATCACTTCTAATTCCACGGTATGAACTTAGAATGGTTAAAACCTAACTTTATGGACTAGAAAGTGAAACCAGTCACATAATCAGACCCAGACATATTTAATAACTAACAATGGCCTTCCAGGTTTTTTCATAAGTAGAATTCAACTTAAATTGAAAAATGCCAGATTTGTAATCTATCACAGTATTTTGTATATACATTTCAATCTCATTTTAGTTAATGTAGCAATATATTGACACATTAACACACAACAGGTTCATCTCTTCAAGCACTTTCTAATATTTCCCTATATATATGAATTATGATTAATTTGATTCATTCCCTATTAAAAGACATTTAAATTGTCTGAAGTAGTGGAAGATACTAAAGCATTGTGTGTTGATCCTTTAGTATTTCCCCCTTATTTACTGTAGAATATCTTTCTAGAAGTTGAAGACTGGATCAAAATATGTATGATATATTAGATCGTATTTTTAGAAAATTGAAACACATAATTCTCCCACAATTTGGCTACCTAACCCATTTTTCTACCTACCATATTACCAATAAACTGTATTGATCATCTCAAGTTTAACAATATGTTAAATAGATCAGAACTCTATTGTATTTGAATTCATTTAAATGCTGATGGTAATTCAAATATATTTTTATACATAAAGATGTTTGAACAAAATATCAATGTTTACCTAAGCAATACTGGGAAAATGTTTGGATTTTGAGTCTCTTTCCTCAGACTTTAGGAATTTAATTTCTTTGTCAGGTAATTCCAGCTGCTAGAATTTTTAATGCATAGGAAACAATGTGTAAGATATATTAAAACTGTCATAACTGATGCTTTTATAATATAGCTGATTCAGAAGGATATTTTGGAGCAAAATTTCTCCATTATGTATTGCACATAAATTTTTTTCTGTATATTGCTCCAAATATGCATGGCGTGTAACTCTCTTTTCACTCTCTGCTTCTTTCCAATGCTGCACTGAGAATTATACTTTAATTAGACTGAGTCAACATTTAATTTTCACTTGCTTTAACTACTGTGTTCAATGAAGCAGAGAACTCATTCTTCTCAAAAATACAGGGAAACACAAATACAGCAAATGCCTGCCCCTCAGATGTGTCTATGCACTCTCTTGGGATATGCACCAGCTTGCAGCCTAAAGCACATGGCCTAGCTGGGCACAGAGATTCATGTGAACAGCCTACCTTTCCCCATGAGATCACCTTTCATTTCTCTTCTCTTATTGTTCCACTATTGTTGATCATTTATACTTCTCTTTCTTATTAGGCCGCTACTTTATTTCCCATTCCTCAGAGATCATCTGAGGATTTGGGCTTGACAACACCCTCTATTTTGAGTCTTTGCTTTCTCCCTCAATACTCTTCACCTCCCCTTCACCTACTTTTATTCTTCACAGAGGTGATTTGCCCTCTGGATCTCAGAAGCAAACTGCAAGAAGCTGCCTTCCCTCAAATTACATCTTTTGTTAAGGATGTGAATGAGGGAGCCAGACGGTCTACTGTGAGAAGCATTCGAAAGGGTTGTCCTCCAGAGCTGGTTCATTAGAGTCAAGTATTACAGCTCTTGGTTTAATGTCAAGGTCCTTATTATTATTATAGGCTAATTTTTGTGCTTTTCCTTAACAGAAACAGCATATTCCAGTCTGGTTGGTTTCTGATCAAGACTAATAGACTTACTTTCTACTTTCTGTCACCGTGTCATCTCATGGGCAGTGCCTCTCTCACCTATCCACTCCATTCCTACCTATTCCTTATTGTCTATTTCTTCAAATATTTTCCATCAGTACAGTTGGGTCAAATTCCATTTTCTCAAGTCTCTAGTCAGTGTTTTCTACTTCCTAGGAGACATTTGTAAAATTTGTTAATTTTTAACAATAAATTAATTTTTTTGTTTGTTTTTTGTTTTTTACTTATTCACTCTACATCTCGCTCACTGCCTTCCTCCTGTCACTCCCTCCCACAGTCCTCCTTCCATTCTCTTTTCCTCTGAGCAGGTGGGAGAGAGACCTCTAGTGTATCCCCCCAAAGTGGCACATCTAGTCTTTGCAAGGCTAGGTGCTTCTTCTCCCACTGAGGCCAAACAAGGCAGCCCAGCTAGAAGAACATAGCCCACATGCAGGCAACAGCTTTTGGGATAGCCCAGTTCCAGCTGTGTATGTTCTTTGGTTGGTGGTTCAGACTCTGAAAACTCCAAGGGTCCAGGTTAGTTAATGCTGTTACTCTTCCTGTGGAGTTCCTATCCCTTTTGGAGCTGCAGTACAACCTCCTATTCTTCCATAAGAGTCCCAAAGCTCCATTCATTGTTTGGCTATGGATATCTGTGTCTGTATGAGTCTCCTGCTGGGTTGAGCCTCTCAGGGGGCAACATGATCCTGCCTGTAAGCTTAACAGAGTATAATCAATAGTATTAGGGATTGGTGCTTGCCCATTAGATCAGTCCCATGCTGGACTAGCTATTGGTTAACCATTCCCCCAGTCTCCACTCCATCCCCCATGCCTGCATTTCTTATAGACAGGATAAGTTTTGGGTTGAAAGTTTTGTGGGTGTGTTGGTGTCTCCATTCCTGTCTGGCTATAGGAGGTAACTTCCTCAGGTTCTATATGCACAATGTAGAACATTGTCACAGATAAGTATACCCCCAGTGATTCTTGGTCACCTCCCTAATCCCAGGTCTCTGTCTCATCCTGGAGATGCTCCCCACCTCCTCACCCATGATAGTTACAAATTTCCATCAATTTTTGTGGCCATCTAGCCATCTCTCTTGTCCTTCCCCACACCTGATCTTGAAATCTACATTCCCCTTCCCATTGCCCATTTCTTATGTGTTATGATGCCTCAGGCATTTGGAAAGGTCTGTGATATTCTTTAGTGTTCTGACTCCATCTATTGAGGGGAATCTCTTGTGTACTTCTCAAGAAGTATCCTTATCATTCATCCTTCATAATTGAACCTGACAATTCTGATGTGGTCTGAAGAGGTCAGAGCATCATGAGGCTGTTAGAATATTCTGGAATCCCTTTTCTTTGTGTAGTCAAAGTCATGTGAAATTTCAGCAATCGTTTCATGATATTGTTTGCTCACACAGTTGATTATACGTCGTTGTCACTTCAAGTGTCATTGGTCCCTCTGCTCTGATGCCAGGCAAACACTGATCTGTCTGCTTTATGTCACTGTTGATCAGCTTTTATTTTTCTAGAGTTTTATATAAATGAAATTATCAGTGTTTGTAGTCTATCAGAAGGGGCTTTCTTCTTCTGCAGATGTTTGTTTCTTAGAGCAAGTCAAGTCTTTACAAAGACTACTACAATTGACTTTTTAAGCCTAAATACAAGAGATTTGGCTTTCTAAATTTACCTTGTTTTCATCCCAGTGTCCCTGAGTGTCAGAATGATTTGGAATAAACAAATCTCACACCCATAGTGTGTGCTTGCTCTCCTTTTGAGCTGAGAGTGTTCTGAAGGTTTGATAATCACACCTCAACGCATTATTTCAGAACACAGAATCATAAAATATTAATTTTTCAAAAGCTTGAGTAGTGGATAAAATAGCTAGTTAGAAGAGGCAAAAATGATAGCATATAGCAATGCCAGCAGTGTTGGCACAATAGTTAAGAGACTGCTTTTTTTCTCCCCTAAACTATAGCCCTTTATCTGGCCCAAAATATTATGGCTGGTTTTATTCCTGACGATAACTCTGATATGTGTCCCTGTAGTACTTTATGTCCTTAATTTCCTAATTTCACTGTTCTTCTCAGACACCCTCTGTGTGTGTACACATATTGTTATTATTTTTAAAATAAAACTCCATTGAAAAATTTACACATTGTAAGATGTGATTTAACAAATTTAAACTTTTATGTATTAACCTTTTTACAAGACGAATACTTTGATCACTATAAAGACTTCCTATGTCCTTTTCAGTCAATTCCCACCAGACTCAGTCACCAGGAAGCTATTCATCTATTTTTCTGCTTTCATAAATTCGTATGGATTTTCTAGAGTTTCATGTCAATGATATCATGTAGTATTTATTTTAAAGTGTGTGTGTGTGTGTGTGTGTGTGTGTGTGTGTGTGTGTGTGTGTGTAGACAAGTGAGTGGATGATCTCTGGAGTTAGAGTTAGAGGCATGTGACCCACATGTTTGCTTGTATCTGGTTTCCAGATGCCTTTGAGGTGTATCCGTGAAGTTGTATGTGCTCTTTCCTCCCAATAGTTCTTTCACTTTTGTTACTTTTTATTCTCAGATCTGAGCTACTGTGTATCAAGTGTCTGAGTATTGTTATATGCCACTATTTCATTTTTGACTGATTGCCAGAAGTATATGTATTTATGCCTTGATCCCCAGTCTGTATCACTATGGAGAAGTGGTGGAATCTTTAGAAGGGAGGTTCTAGTAGAAGGGAATTAGATCATTAGCATCTTCTCATGCATTTGCACCTTAGCTGTCTTAGTGTTCTATGGCTCTGAAGAGACAACTGAAAGTCCACTTAATAGCTGCTTGCTTACATTTCAGAGGTTTAATCCATTATCAGGCACTAATATGGTGGCATGTAGTCAGACATTGTAGGTGAGCGTTCTATATCTGGATCTGTAGGCAAGAGAGAGAGAGAGAGAGAGAGAGAGAGAGAGAGAGAGAGAGAGAGAGAGAGAGAGACTGGCTTGGGTTTTTGAAACCTTAAAACCCATACTCAGTGACACACTTCCTCCAATAAGGCCACACCTCCTAATCCCACTCAAGTAGTGCCACTCCCTGATGACCAAACATTCAAATACATGAGCTGGGGATGGTGGTGCTGTCATTCTTATTCAACCACTGCATTAGTCATCACAAAATGATCAGAGCCCTCCTGCTGTGTTTCCACTGTGTCAGACTGTATTGCTCAGGCCCAACAGAAACAGGAGTCAAGGACTGAAACCTCCAAGATCATGAGCTCAAATAAATATGTACTTCTTAAATCTTCTTATGACTTTATCAAAGTGAGAGAATCTTGACTGAAACAATGTACCTGCTTTATGGATGCAGGTTTTCTTTCTCAGGTATGTGCCCATAGTGGGAGAACTGAGTTATATGTTTAATTTCATTAAAAGAAAGCAAAACCACCCTGAACCTCCCAAGGTCTCTCTTTTAGTGATTCTATTTTGATTCAGTCCTTGCAGCAGCAAGTGATTTCCACACATGGGTTTATCATGTTGCCATTCTGTGAATGCATGGTAGCTTCTGTGAACTCCTTCTCTCATTTTCTCTATTGTTTTTATCTTCTCCAAGTTGCTGCTCTTTTTCCTTTTTTCCTTGCTAGCTAGCTGGGCTTTGTGTCTAGAATAATTTCTTGTAGTAAGTCATTAACCCTCTTGCTCTTTTAGTTTATAAAAATCTCCATGGAACTTATCCATTGAAAAAATGTCTTCTCCAAGGGTCTCATTTAGCTATTGGCAATAATATTTGAAGGCCAAAGAATTTTGTATAGGTGAATGAATGTATTCACTATGTGAGAAAGACAGTGTGCTGACCAAAAGTATTGAAAATGCTATTCAGGTTTCTCAATGACATAGTCTCTCATACAGTACAAAACCATGAGTTGCATGCTTGATTTTGACATTTTCACAGATGAATGCTATGTTCTTTGATGACAGTAACTCTATTACTCTCTTACATCTTTCCCACCCCCTACTGTTCTCATTTCTAGATTTCTCTACTGTATTTACATGCACTTAAAAAAATCTAGATTCTGCATATGAGAGAAAACATGTATTTGTCTTTTTCAGTCTGGTTTATTTTGCTTAAAATGATGATCTCCAATTCTATATACTCTTACTTAAATGACACAATTTTCTAATTCTTTATGACTGACTATAACATCATTGACATATACACCACATTTTGTTCTATCTGTGTATAAATGGAAACATACACTGATACCATATCTTGTCTATTGAGAATACTGCCACAATGGACAAGGATGGGCAGTTGACTCTGAGGTAGGGATCTTCATCTCCATTGAGGGAGATTCAGGAATAGTGTATCTAGATCCTCTAATAGTTTTGTTGGAAGCCCATGCTGGTAGTGGCTGAACTAAGTTACTTCCCTTCCAGTAGTATGATCTATTATTCTCACCAACATTTCTTTTAGCTTTGACATCTTGGTGATAGCTATGTTTTACTGAAGTGAGAAAGAATCTCAATGCAGTTTTGATTTACATTTCCCTGATGAGGAATGATGTTGAACATTTTAAGAAATCAATTTTTAAGAGACAATTGGAAGTCTCTGCTTCATAAATATTCGTGAGTTGAATCAAAAGAAGTCAACAAAGTTGAGTTTAGAAAAATCTCTCCTGTGGTTTGATGGTCTGTTGTATTGAATTTGTTAATAAAGTTCAGTGTTCAGTGGATATTTTTGGCATCTCTTTATGATTCCTTCTTTTTGTAGGAGTAAGTCATCTTGACAGTAAGCTACGTCAATGTTATATTTGATCAAATTTAAAAGTATTAGTTTCTTAGACATTTTGTTTTTGCTAACTATTTCAACTACTTGAAATGATTTGAGATTATCATTTGGGAGGGTTTTTAGTATGAGAACATAAAAGGATTATAAGAAGATTGAATTGTCAGGACAATGGAACCAAGAAAGAGCCATAGCATAATCTTCTACATCTAAATGCTAATTACTTCATAGGATTGGAGGCTGCCCATCACATGCAATGGAATGTACCATGAATGCACATTACCCCACTTTGCAGGAAGCAGAATTTCAACTTCTCCAACCTATTCCCTGGCCCATCACTAGCCTGGAGCCTTATCACACACCTTATAATCTTGCCTTAGTATTTCATCTTTGTTATCTAGAATCTCTAAAATAATATGATTTTCACCCATCACTACCTTATCAATGCTTTAATAATTCATTTTTAAGGATGAGGAGACAAATATTAGGTCTTCATTAAGTACTTCACATGAATTCAATACATATTGTCTCAGGCAGTTGAGTTTGCATTGAAATTTTAAACATAAGGAAGTGAAGTCACTTTCAATTCTTCATTATTATGTATATGTGTATATTATATTATATTACATATAATATATATAGTTTGCCTTAACATAATATATTAATAGGTATTAATATATGTAATTTTTCTAAGTCTATCACTGGTAAATATTTCTTAACACTTAGGGCATGAGAAAAAGAAAGGTTAAGAAGGTTCAGTAAATAGTTCTGAATTTAGTAAAATATCATTTTAATTTTAGATTATGACAATTTATCTCCCAATGTACTTGTGCCAACAGGACTGCTAAATTCCAGCAACCTTGACACTAATGAAGCATCTCACTCTAGGGTGGACCACAGACTGTGCCACTATGAACTTCCTATAGTGTCTTAAATCTGTACCAATGATCTGTTGAATAAATAACAATAATAATGAAGATTAAAAAGGAGACAAATCACCCTTAGCAGCATCTTCAAAGTCTGGCATGTGCAATGCTAAATATATGGGATAACTATTTTTTTTTTATTTGATGACTCTAACTCAGGTATTGCATAAGTTGATTCCATTTTTGAAACTGGTCCTGGCCAGTAGATATGTATATGAGGGTATGGTTATATCCCTAGCTCTGAGAACATGAGATCACAACTTCTTCAGCTTGGGCTCCTAAGTAGGGAGTTTAAAAATGTTTAACAAACCACCTCAAATTATATGTAAAATGTTACATAAAGTTTCCTTTTCTCTCTTTAATATAGTGCTGGTAGATATGCAGACTATTTTACAACTGAATGACTATGGCCATGACCATGCACAGCATGTACACCAGCTCTTTCAGGAGCCATTCACTATCATCTAGCTTGAGAAAGTAAACATCAATTTAGCACTCAAAGCTCTGTGCACCTCCTGGCTAGCTGGGATCATCGCTGCTGTCCACGTGGCAGAGTTGCTTTAACTTGGTGCATAAAGGTTTTGTGGCATCTTTTCCTTTGTTTGCCATATTTCATTGTATATTAACATGTTTACCTATGCTCCTGTTGAAGGATAGGTTGTTCCGAGATTTTACTATGTAATATACTGTAAGTCAAACAATGCTTGTGCAGCCCTAATTCACATATTTTCCCAGGCACACAGAACATAAAACTCAATATCATAATTTTTTATGCTTACATATTTTCAATTTCATAGATCAATTTTACAACTCATCTGAAATATTAGTTCCATCTCATATTTGAGTTTATATTTCATCTGAAAGTATCTTTCATATCATTGGAGATTTAATCCAATCTCATCCTTGCCAAGTAGATAACCACTGTGTCAGCATCCTTTATTGAATTAGCCCTTGTGGCTGTACTGATTCACAGTGTCACCTGCATTGTCAAGTGATCTTCTCTGCTTCTGCATCCTGAGTTCCTTCTCCATTGTGTTTCAAATAGCATCCATACTGTACCAACCTGTTGTTGACCAGAATTGCTCTTAGTTAATAGACTTGTCTGGGAGGGGGAGGGTAAGATATTAAATCTTCCTATCTTTGAATTTTGCATTTTATTTAAATTTAGCATTACTTTTAACATTTATTTCTATTTTGTATGTGTGTGTGTGTGTGTGTGTGTGTGTGTGTGTGTGTGTATGAGAGAGAGAGAGAGAGAGACAGAGAGAGAGACAGAGACAGAGACAGAGAGAGACATGAGTGTGGGTAATCCAGGAGGCCGGAGAAGTCATCAGGTCCCTTGGAGGTGGAATTATAGATGATTGTCAGTCAACCAGCATAGGTGCTGGGCACCCAACTCAAGTCTTTGGAAGAGTAACAAGTGTTCTGAACTGCTGAGCCATTTAATATTAAGGACTTCTAAGCTGGTACTGAGATTTTCTTAGATAGTCTATGACATCTTCTGAGAGAAGTATTGCCAGTCTAGGTTGAAAGCGTTCATCCAAATTATACATGTATATGTATACACTATGTATTACATATAATTTTAGGCAAATAAATAATATGATTTCTTATGTCTTTATCAGATATTTCTTCTGTTATTTCACCCTCCTCACTCTCTCTCCTGTGTTTACCTCCATCCTCCCTCCAATATCAAAGTCACCTCCTGTTTTCTCGTTTCCCCCCCTGGAATCACCTATATATAAAGATGGTTATTTCCTTCTCTAATGCTTTTTACCTTCCTAGTTTCTGCTGTTATTCCAGGTTCAAATGCTCATCTCTGGAGATTCAGGGCTAGGGGTGACAGACAGTGGGAGAAAGTATGATGTTTGTCTTTCTGGGTATGAGTTACCTTGTGCAATATAGTCTTTTCTAGTTCTATCTGTGTACCTGTATATGACTTTATTTTATTTTATTTTATTTTGCAGCTGAGTGTTCCATAGTGAATGTATACCATGATTTCATTATCCATTTCCCTCCCCTCTCCTCTCCTCCCCTCCCCTCCCCTCCTCTCTCCCCCCCTCCTCCTTTCCCCTCTCTCTCTTGGATATTGGGCCCTTCAGGCATATGCTAAGGAGTAGCATAGCTGGGTCATATGGAAGGCTTATTTTTAGCTTTCTGAGAATTGGCCACAATGATTTCCAGAGTAACTGGAACAATTTGAACCCCTCCAACAGTGGATTAGGGTTTCTTTCCCCTATACTCCTCTGGCATGAGCTGTCAGTTGTTTTGTTGATCTTAGCATTCTGAAGGCTGAGGTTAGATGGACCCTCAAAGTTGTTTTGATTTGTTTTTATAAAATAGCTAAGGATGATGAACACTCTTTTTGAACTTCTGTTTCTTTTTGAGAACTCTCTGTTTAGATTCGTAGCCATGTCTGAATGGGTTGTTTTCCTGACTGTTTCTTTGATCCTTTATATATTCTGGGAATTAATCTTCTTGGCAGATATTTAGCAGGAAAATATTCTCTTCCATTCCTTGGGCTTCACCTGGTTAATCATTTCTTTAGTGCTGAAATGTTTTAATTCTGTAAGATCCCACTTGCCAATGGTTGGCCTGAATTTCTGGACAAATCAAGTCCTTTCATACAACTTTATTAAGAAGGGTGGCACCTGCATTTTCTTCCAGTGGTCTCAGTGTTCCAGGTTTTACATTGATGTCTTTGATACATTTGGAGTTAGTGTTTATTCAAAGTGATAGATATAAGTCTAATTTCATTCTGCTGTGTGTGAGCACTATGCTTTCCCAGCACGATTTGTTGAACATGCCATCTTTTTTCCAGTGTAAATTTTTGGCATCTTTTAAAATTATTTGGTGGCTATAGTTCTGTGGACTCATGACTGGGTGTTCTATTTTGTTAAGCAGGTTGATGTGTCTTTATCTTTAATGCTACCACCTCCTTGGTTCTTTTATTACTATAGCTCTGTTTTTCTTTGTTTTTGTTGTTGTTGTTGTTCCATATGAATTTTAAGACAGCAATTTTTCTATTTCTGCAAAGAAGAAAATGGGGGATATTTATCAGGATTGCATTGAATCTGTAAATGACTTGATAAAATAGTAATTTTCTTCCTGAAATGATTGATTATTTGTAGACATCTTCTGGTAGAATTATTGGACTTCCTAATCTATCTATCTATCTGTCTATCTATCTATCTATCTATCTATCTATCTATCTATCTATCTATCTATCTATCTATCTATCTATCTATATTATCATATTGTCTGAAAAATGGGGATAATTTCACTTAATATCCCTGCAGTAGTATCCCTTCAGTTTCTTTCTCCTGCCTTATTACTCCAGCTACTGCTTTGAACTCCATATTGAAAAGAAGAAGGGATAATGGAAGATATTGTCTCCTTTCTGATTTCAGTGGTATTGCCTCAATCTCTTCCATATTTAGGATGATGTTAGGTTTGTAATATATAGATTTTATTATGTTGATGCATGTACCCTCCAGTCCTACCTCTACCAAGTACTTTTGTCAGGAAGATGTGTTGGACTGTGTCAAATGCTTTTTCTGTACCTACTGAGATAATCATGCGAATTCATTCTATAAGTCAGTTTTTATGATGCTATGTTTCTTGAATTGCATATGCTGAACCATCCCTGCATCTCAAGAATAAATATAACATGATTATGGTAAATAATGTTTTTAGTGTATGGTATATATTTTGTTTGAATACATTTTATTAAGGATACTTGAATTTATGTTCATCAGTGTATTGAGCTATAGTTTTCATCTTTATTGTTTTCATCTTTAGAGGTTTACTAAAGTAATACTGGATTACTAAAAGTTTGGAAGTTCTCCCTTCCTCCCTCCCTTCCCCCTCTTTCTTTCTTTCTTTCTTTCTTTCTTTCTTTCTTTCTTTCTTTCTTTCTTTCTTTCTTTCTTCTTTCTTTCCTTTAATAATTTAAGAAAGATTGTCTGCTGATCTTCCTTGAAAGTCTGGTAGTGAATCCATCTGGGCCTGGTCTTTTCTTAGTAGGGACATTTTTCTTTTCTTCATTTCATCCTTCCTTCCTTCCTTCCTTCCTTCCTTCCTTCCTTCCTTCCTTCCTTCCTTCCTTCCTTAAAATTATTGGTTATTTTATTTATTTATTTATTTATTTATTTATTTATTTATTTATTTATTTATTTATATTTCAAATGTTATCCTCCCTCCCGGTTTACCCTCCAAAACCTCCCTATCCCATCTCCCTGCTTCTATGAGTGTGCTTCCTCCTCCCCCCATCCTCCCACTCCTGCCTCACTGCCCTAGCATTCCCCTATGCTGGGTCATCAAGCCTTCATAAGACCAAGGGTCTCCCCTCCCATTGATGCCAGATAAGGCCATTCTTTGCTACATATGCAGCTGGAGCCATGGGTCTCTCCATGTGTATTCTTTGGATGGTGATTTAGTCCCTGGGAGCTCTGGGGAGTCTGGTTGGTTGATATTCTTGTTCTTCCTATGGGGTTGCAAATCCCTTCAGATCCTTCAGACTTTCCCCTAACTTCTCCATTGGGGTCCCTGTGATCAGTCCTAAGGTTGGCTGCAAGCTTCCGTATCTGTATCAGTAAGGCCATTGCAGAGCCTCTCAGAAGACAACCTTATCATGCTACTGTCAGCAAGCACTTCTTGGCATCAGGAATAGTGACTGGGTTTGGTGACTGAACTTGAAATGGATCTCCAGGTGGGGCAGTCTCTGGATGATGTTTTATTACTGTTTCAACATCTTTATTTGTTTGTGGGTCTGTTTAGGTTGTTTGTTTGTTTATTTATTTATTTAGATTTAATTTTTGTACTTTAAGTTTTTTCTGATTTTCCAACTTTATAAAGTACGGATTCTTTTAATAAAACTCTGCATTTCTTTGATGTCTATTTTAATGTTTCCCTGTTCATTATTGATTCTGTTAATTTGTGCATCTGTTTCTTTCTTTTTGCTAGGTTGACCATGGTCTGTTGATCTTGTTTCTTTTCAGAGAACTAGCTCTTAAGCTCATTGTTTGTTTCCCTTGTTTCTATTTCATTATTTTTTCTCTGATTTTTATTATTTCCTACTATCTGCTAGATTTGGGTTTTGGTTTATTCTTGTTTTGACAAAAAATTTTTAGTTTCATTATTAAGACACTTTTTTGTGCTTTTTCTGAAAAATTTTTTAAACATGGTCATGTAAAACTATAAATTTTTTCTTGTAGGGCTGCTTTTAATCTATTCCAGAAGTTTTGATGAATTTTGTTTTACTTTTAGTTAGTTCTAAGAGTTTTAAAAATGTCTTTATTGATTTATTCTTTGACCCATTGATAATTCTGTAATGAGATTTAATCTCCTTAAGTACATATAATTAGTAAAGATTTGTTTGCTTTCCATTTTCGTTTTATTGCATTATGGTCAGATATGATACACAAAGTTATTTCAATCTTTCTTAATTTGTTGAGATTTGTTTTGTGTCCAAAGATGTGATTTATTTCATAGAGCCTTCTATGGACTGCTGAGTAGATTGTATATTTGTATTTGGGTAATAAGTCTATCTGATGTACAATACCAGTTAATATTCAATTTATTTTTGTATATTTAATTTACCTGCTGTTAATGGGTTGATATCAACTTGTGTCTTTAATTTTAGTAGTAAACATTTTACCAAATCTGGGATATCCATATTTAGATTAATAATTTTGTTTTCTCATTCTTTTAATCATATTCTTTTTTTGTTTTGTTTTTCGAGACAGGGTTTCTCTGTAAAGCCCTGGCTGTCCTGGAACTCTTTGTAGACCAGGCTGGCCTCGAACTCAGAAATCCACCTGCCTCTGCCTCCCGAGTGCTGGGATTAAAGGCCTGCGCCACCAGGCCCGGCTTAATCATATTCTTGAGAAGAGTTCTCACTGTGTAGTCTTACCAGGTCTAGAACTCACTGTGTAGACCACGTTTCCTCTAACTCACAGAGATCTTCCTGCCTCTACTTTCCAAGTGCTGAGAAGAAAGCACATGCCACTACGCCCGAAGTAATGTATTTCTGGCTGATTGTTGCCTTACAATAGAGTCCTTCTTTATCTCTTATGATTAGCTTTAGTTGAAGCCAGTTTTGTCAGATATTATGATAGCATTACTTGCTTGCTTCCCATTTGATTGGAGTGCTTCTTGTGATTCTTTCACTAGATGGTAACTATCTATAAAGGTAAGTTGCCTTTAGACTACTGATAGCTAAATTTGGTTTCTTGACCCATTCAGCCAGTCTGTGCCTTTTGATTTTAGAATTGAGGACTTATCTAAAGCTATCCCTGAAACATGTGTTGATAGCAGTCGTTGTTGTGGTTTGTTGTTGGTGGTAATGGTGGTGGTTGTTTTTTGCCCAATGGTGCTTTGTGTTTCAGTAATTAGAATGTTGTTTGTTTTATTTTTACAGTCCCTTGGATAAGCTCATTCCTCACTGCAGCCTACAGTCTTGCTTCATGCGATTTGTTCAGGGTTAGTCTTCTAGGTGTGACTTAATTTAGCTTGTCTTGATCATGGGATATTTCTTTCTCCTTCACCATGGTGCGGAGTTCTGTTGGGTAGTTTGTCGAGGTTGGCAGTCCTGATCTTTAGAACTTGGGATCAGTTGCTCCAGGATCTTTAGGGTTTCACATTTTTAATTGAGAAACCAGTGGTTATGCTAATGGGTTTCCCCTATATGTGATTTTGCTTTTTATTTTTCTCTTGCAGCTTTCAATAGTCTTTGCTCTTTGTATCTAATGTTTTAACTATGCTATGCTGTGGGAAGTTTCTTTTCCAGCCTTATTAGGTTCAACTTTGGTGTGCTTCTGCTTCTGCTATCTGTTTGAGTATATATTATATATTTTCTGGGAAAGTTTTCTTCTATGATCTTGTTGAATATCTGTTTTCTCCCTCATTTAATGCTGTAATGAAAATTTTATATATTTTATTTATATATATATATATATATAT
>NC_034591.1:55317847-55328149 GCF_900095145.1 Mus pahari
TATATATATATATATATATATATATATATATATATATATATATATATATATATATAAAATTTGCTTGTTTGGTAAAGTTCCTTTACTTTATCCTTGAGCCTGCTCTTCTATATTCTGTTTCATTCATTCTACTTGTAAGGTTTTCTCTTGAATTTTCTAGTCGTGTTATTGAGTTTTTCAATTCTATCTTCATTTCATCTTAAATTCTCATTGATGGTTCTATCTCTTTATTGAAATTGGTTTTCCTTTCTTTTTATTGGTTATTTTATTTATTTACATTTCAAATGTTATCCCCCTCGTCAGTTTCCCCACCACAAACCCCTAGCCCTTCCCTCTCCACCTGCCTCTATGAGGGTGCTCCCCCACCCACTCACTCCCCCTTCAGCACCCTAGCATTCCCCTATGCTGGTTCATGGAGCCTCCACAGGACCAAGGGGCTCCCCTCCCATTGATGCCAGATAAGGAAATCCTCTGCTACATATGCAACTGGAACCATGGGTACCTCAGGTATACTTTTTGGTTGGTGGTTTAGTCCCTGTAAGCTTTGGAGAATCTGGTTGGTTGATATTGTTGTTCTTCCTATGGGGTTGCAAACCCCTTTAGCTCCTTTAGTCCTTCTCCTAACTCCTGTGCTCAGTCTGATGGTTGGTTGTGTGCATCCATATCTGTATTGGTCAGGTTCTTGCACAGCCTCTCAGGGGACAGCTGGATCCAGCTCCTATCAGCAAGCACTTCTTGGCATCCACAATAGTATGTGGGTTTGGTGTCTGCAGATGGGATGGATCCTTAGATGGAGCAGTCTCTGGATGGATTTGCTTCAGTCTCTGCTTCACTCTTTATCCTTGCATTTCCTTTAGACAGGAGCAATTCTGGGTTAATATTTTTGAGATGGATAGGCGGCCCCATCTCTCAACCAGTGGCTGTGCCTATCCACTGGATATTCTCTACTGGTTCTATCTCCCCTTTGTTGGCTATTTCAGCTAATGTCATCTATGTTGGGTCCTGGGAACCTCTTGGGTCCCTGGCACCTGGGACTTTCCTAGATTTGTCTTTCTTATTTCAATCAGCCTTAAGTTTGTGTTTACTTGGGCATCACTCTGGTATTCTCTTCATGTGTGTTCTCTTTAAATTCATTGAGCTGCTTCTTTGTGTCTACTTTAAACTCCTTGGGATCTTTGATAAAATTTATGATTGTTCTTTCAAGTTCTGTGTCCTGGGGTTCATCTCAGTATTAGCAAATAACATTTCTATAGGATTGGTGGATTTGGGGGAAAATATTGTGATCTTTCATAATGTTTGTATTTTTGAAAAAGATCTAGGCATATGGACTTTTTTTTCTTTTTTTTTTTTTCCATTTGTTTGTTTTTGATATGGACATATCATGTGACAGAGAATGGTATATCCAGTCCAGATTCTGCCTGAAGGTTGGAAATGGCTTAGATAAAATGGAGTTAGATGACCACCAAGAGCTAGGTTGGTATGCTGGATATTGATCCTGGTCTAAGCCTGGTGGTTGGGGGTGGTTATTCAGACTTGGTTGAAGTACTGAATGTAGGATATGAGGTAGATACGGTGTTGGGGTAGGGTATACAAAGGGATGGATCAGGTGGACTCATCCAGATAGACTGTGGAATAAGAAGTATAGGATCAGATAGGGCAGAATGTTTTCATTCAGCATGACAGGGGCCTGTATTGTATAGGGAGGTGAGAACAGTTCTGTCAGGAGCCAGGTTGGATGTAGTGTAAGGAGTGTTGTTCAGACTAGGCAAGGGCACTCGATATGGGATCAGGGCTGGAGCTGGGGGACAGGTTGGACGATTGTATGAAGGGGAAGATCAAGTGAACTCACTGTGCCTCTCCCAAGATTCCGAAGACCTAGCTGTGATTAGAAATTGGATGTGGTACTCTAGGGGCCTGTGGGCTGTGGAAGGGTGGGAGAGCTCCAGGTTGGAGTCTGGAGGTTGGAGGAGCTGCTATCTAGCCTCTCCAGACTAGGATCAGACTCTCTCTATAGGACCCGTGTTAGATGTGGGAATTGGAGGGGGTGCACGGAAGGGAGAATCAGATGGACTCACCTGGCTAGATTTTGGCAGCATATTTGCAGGGTTGGCTAGGAGACTGAGGGTTCTGTCTAGTGTTTTTTTTTTATTTATTTACTTATTTATTTATTTATTTAAAATAATTGTATTATACTACTATATCATACATATTCTTTGCTTTTTTTCCCCACTTCTTTATCTTTCTGTGCGTATTTGTATAGGTATGTGCTTGTATGAATGATTTGTTTCATAGTTTATTATGTGGCGATTTTTGTGGATACACACTTATGTGAAAGAATAATATGGTTTTAGTGTTAGTAGGTGGGGGGTCTATGTAAGTCTTTTGATCATTTAATTATCATCTTAATTTTGTGATTCAAATATTTTTTATTTAACTGATCTCCTTTCTATTGATAATTGGTATGGTTCATTTATAATTGTGGTGACTTTACAACGTAATTCTGCAAGGTTTCAAAATTTTTGTAAATGTTGAAGCTATATTATTTTTCCTGGCAAAAGTCCAAGTGGATATAATTTTCAGTGAGTTAGTTTATTTACCTTTAGTATTGTTTCTGACTCACATTTAATTATTCAAAAGAAATGCATAACTTTGATTAGCATTGCCACATAACTAATTTCTGACCATTTTTCATTAGCTTTTGGAAACACCTTTTATAAGTATTAAAGAAACACCCTCTAAAACATTTGGAATGTGTTTTCTCCTGAATAAACAGATTCAAGCAGTGGAAATTATTTGGACCGTTTTAATCTTATTTTATCCAGACATTTGTTCAGTACAGTTTATTTTCATTTTCTTCTTGCTTATTTAATTTAAGATTAAATAATTGAATTATTGTCAATGTTTCTATTTGTTTGAGAGCTATATTCTCTATATGCAATTGATTGTTGCTATAGAAAATGTAAAATGCATACTTTGTTCTAAAACTAATCAAGAGCCTTACTCTCCTTCCTGTCAAAATGACTAGTCTGGTTAGAAAGCTTTAATTAAGTGATACACTTCACAAGTGCTCCACAGTGTTGTCTGGTGTTTTAATAGACTATTATTTTGATGTGCCTATAAACCCATGCTATTATTTTCTGCATATTTATGCTAATCATAAATATGTTCACAACAGTAATTTAATTTACCTTCTTCACATTAGATATTTTCTTTTCTCTAACATGTATCTCTCAGACTTTCATTCTTCTTCGAGGTCTATTGGTGATAAAATTGCAAAGGAATGTTTTTAAATAAAACGTTTCTATTTCCTTTCTCCTTGGAATGTTGGGTTTTTTTTTTTGCATATTCAGTTTTAGCTTGACTCCTGTGATTTGTAAGTTCTGAATATATCTTCCTGCTTTGTGTCTGTGTTTTCCTCGTGTACCCAGGGAAGCAGGCACAAGGACAATGTCTGTGCAGGTTATCTGTCAGTCTCCTTTCAGGTCCTCCTTGGCTTCACTGTATACACTCTAATGTGTCTAGCAAGAACTGCAATTTACATTTTGATTTGCCACATGGCCTTTGTGTGTTCACCTTGATGACTTAGATTTCCATCAGTTTTGAATAGTTTCAGCAAGCAATTCTCTAAGTGTTACCTTTGCCAAGTTTCTATGATTCCTTCTGAAGTTCCCATGATTCCTTCTGAAGTTCCCATTAGTGTTGTCTGAAACTTTTCAGTCTATCCTCTGTGCCTTTACCTTTTCTTTCATAGTTCTCATTTCCTTGGCTCTTTCGTTGATGTGGATAATTTTACAAATGAATGTCCCAATTTACATAATCTGCCTTCAGAAATATTTATCCGTTATTTTTAGCTCATCTGTAGTTTAAATTTTAATTAATATATCTTTATAAATTCATTTCCATAAATTCTATTTTATTCTTTACCAAAACAGCTTGCCAAAATATATGAACAATGCATAAAAAAAATCCTTTTGGTTAAACATGATTTGTTATCCCAAAAGGATGGGAACATATTGGTCCATTTATCAGTAACTTTTTGTGTTGCACTAAAGATCTATATTGGTGTTCTGTCCAGTTATATAAATGAGTAGTAAATATTACTGTATACTATTGTGACCATCCTCAATTTAAAAAGTATGTAGTTAAATTAGTGTAAAATATTTAGAATTAAATATATTGCTTCATAAATTATACCTCAAAATTTAGATCTGGAGACCACCAGATCTCCTAGTTTTTCTGTTTATTATGTTTACTCAATAGGGTTTTGAAAGTTCACAGAAGGAGTATTTAAATTTTAGTTGAATGTATTTTTTGTGTGCTTCATTCTGACAATGCTTAGTAGTTTATATATTATATCAGAAAATTTTAGATCAAAGTATCAAATAAATGAAATTATCAGCACTAAACTTGTGTATAATCACACGAAAATGACCTATGCTAGTGACTCAAACACAGTTTATCGATAAATCTTGTGATCTCTCCTAAGAATAAAATCAATGGTAAAGACATAGTAAAACTGTATTTTTAGTAATTATAATATTTTTGTTTAATTTCTTTCTTTCATGGTTTGTGTGTGTGTGTGTGTGTGTGTGTGTGTGNGAGAGAGAGAGAGAGAGAGAGAGAGAGAGAGAGAGAGAGAGAATGAGCAAGTGAACACTTCATGTTTAGGATGTAGAGGCTAGAGTATAGCTTTAAGGAATTGGTTCTAATTCTGGTTGTTGGGGTTGTGCAGTAAATAATTTTACCAGCTGAGAGGTTCTGCTGTCCTGTATATTGCTATGCAGAAAGCACTACTTGTATATATACTTTAAAATAAATAAAATTAAGGGCCAGAGAGATGGCTCAGTGGTTAAAACCACTGGCTGCTTCTCTAGAGATCCCAGATTCTTTTCCCAGCATCCACATCATAGCTCACAACCATCACTATCTCAAGTTCCAATTGACCATCTGACTTTTGTGGCATGCATGAAGGCAAAATACTTGTATACATAGAATTATATATACATATATAATTAGTAAAGACAGACACTGCATTTATACTGCATGTATAAAACTAGTAAGCTTATTGACATCATTGCAGATTGAGATTTTTAGCATGACATAAAGAAGATGTAGAAGAAAATAAGTGAAATCCAACTGTGTGAACATAAAATGATAGCACCGTGTGAAGTGATGTAGCATGTTCTCTAAAAGAAAAACGAAGTCATTTCATATATATCTACGCCTGCTAGTACATGCAAACAAACAAAACCAGGGATCACAAGCAAGAGAAGTATGTAAAGTAAAATGCATTCTAAGAGCATCTTCTGTAACATGAGTGGAAGTTTACCAAAATAGCTGCTTCTAGGAGCTCATCAGAAGACTGGCTTTCAACTTTCTCTTGCTACAATGCCAAGAATATTTTTCTAATGCTTAATGATGTTTTAAAAGACTCAGAAGAGCTAAGGAGAATGAAATACCACTGGCAAAAACAAGAGAGTAAAAACTGCAAAGCAAACAAACACAGGAAATTAACCTGTACCACATTTGCTTAAGTGTATACATTTGCAATTGTATCATGATGTCACTGGATACCTGTGTAGAGTAGTAGGCAGATATCAAGTCCATTCTTCTGGAAACTAGCAAGAAGAAGAGATTAAGTATGTATTCTGCCTATTCATTAATTATGTTTTAGGATAATCACATATTGATGGGAGAAAAGTCTCATTGTAGATATATTTGGCTGAATGGAAAAAAGAGTGGTAGAATTGAAACATTACCAGTTTTGAAACGTTTGATAAAATAGTGGCTGCAGGCACAGTTTATAAATTGTAATTAACATCAAAGGAGCAAGACAGACACATATTGTATTTCCCTAGATCAATGAAGAATACATTGAATATTCAATACTACCTATAAGGCACAACTACTGGAAAAAATCCCGCTAAAATCCTTTTAAGTCTTTATGCCTAATTGCCAGTTTATAGTAACTGCAGTAGACAAGAGGAGATTACATAGCAGCAGAGAGCCAGTCAATATTTGTAGCCTGAAGTGAGCCATGTGGGATGAATGACCCAGTGATTTCACCACATAGATCACAGGAAGCAGAGGGCAGTGTCCTATTGATTGACACATAATAAAAACAGGGCTGGGGATATAGCTCAGTTGTCAGAGTCTTTGCTTAGCATGTCCTAAGACCAAGGTTCAAATCTAGTGTAATAAAACAACAACAATAAAAAAATTACAATGTGTGAATGTTGTTTGTATCTTGATGAAAACAAGTGGTATGAGCTATTTTAAAGAAACAGGATCCATTTGTAAGTCTAAGGATTAGTGAATATGCATTTTTACACAGTGCCTTTTAGAGGTGAATCTCAAAATATTTATAGACTAAACAAGTAAAGTGATATGTATAATTACTTCAAAATTATTTTAGGTAAGATATGGATACTAGAAGAACTATTAATAATCAAGAATGGCCATAGGTTGACCATTGTCTAACATATGATGCCAGATTTCAAGCATCACACATGTTTAAAGACTGTTTTATATTGTTCTTAAAATCATGTTTCCTGCATCGGTACATTATCTCCTCCCTCTCCCTAGGGACCATTATTATAGTTATTATTATTATTAATTATTACCGTTTCTGTGTTTCATTATTTTTCTACAGATGTTAGGAAATTTGAATCATATAGTTCATAGGTTTTCCAATGTTTTTGTCTTGTTATAGCTTGAGAGTTTATTTAATTGTAACACTAATTACTGTTTCATCATCTAGATGTATCACAATTTATGTGTCTATACATCTATCTAAGGATATTGTGGCTGCCTGCTAGTTTTAGCCATTATAGGTAAACCTTTTATTAAAAACATGTGTGTGTGTGTCCTATGTGCGTGTAATTGTCCTTGAGTAAATGCCAAGCAGTATGATTGTTGAATTTTGTGATTTGATTTTGAAGACACTTATGCTGTATCTCCAAAGTGTAATTATTTTGCATTTCCATCAGCAACAAATAAGACTTCTTGTCCTACTTTCTGCTAGCATTCAATATTGTCACATCACTGGATTTTGGCCATTCATATAACTGTATATCCATGTCACTTTAAGTTACATTTTGTATAGTCAAGGTTCTGATATAGCTGTCTCCTGAGAGACTCTGCCAGAGCTTGACAAATACAGAGGTGGATGCTCACAGCCAACCATTGGACTGAGCATGGGGTCCCCGATGGAAGAGTTAGAGAAAGGACTGAAGGAGCTGAAGGGGTTTGCAACTCTAAAGGAAGAACAACAATATCAACCAACCAGACCCTCAAGAGCTCCCAGGGACTAAACCACCAACCAAAGAGTACACAAGGAGGGACCCATGGCTCCAGCTGCATATGTAGCAAAAGAGGGCTTTGTCGGGCATCAATGGCAAGAGAGGCCCTTGGTCCTGTGAAGGCTTGATGCCCCATTGTAGGGGAATGCCAGGGTCACGATGGTGAGGTTGGAATGGGTGGGTGGATGGATGAGGGAGCACCCACATAGAAGCAGGGGTAGGAGAATGGGATAGGGAGTTTCTGTGTGCGTGGAATTGGTAAAGGAGATAACATTTGAAATGTAAATAAATAAAACATCCAATAAAAAGAATGATGAAACCTTTTCAGTACTTACAGACACTTAAAATGTAGATAATATTAACACTGAAAATTATTTGAAAACATTATTTTCAAGTTATTAAAATTTGAATCTTAAAGAAAGATTCTTCATCTATCTGTACAATGAGTGCTGTAATGAGGACTTCAGTAAATTTCTGTGAGAATTAATGAATGAGAAAATTTGTGAAAAATATTAAAATATTAGTCCCGTGTCAGCATTCTAGAAATGGCAGTTTTTATACAATAAAATAATTCCTTAGTTGAGGAGTATGTTGGATAAATCTTTTATCTAGATATTTAATAGTCATATAATTTCCCTCTCATTCATCAGCCTGACTTTTAACCCATTAGTTAAGAATTCAGATAAATAAATAAGAGTGCTGCCCCAAAGTCTTGGTTTGGACTGCACAGGTAACAACTACTATGTAAAAAGTTATCAAATTCAATCAATAGCATTGAGTATTGGAAATAAAATAGACTTACTCCTTCCCTTAATCTTTTTGAGTATATTAATTTTTAAAAGAATATTTAGATGAATTTATGCTGAGAAGTTTGGTCCTAACTTTAGGTGACACACTTCAGAGTGTGGGTGGGAATTGCTCTGTAAGATGCTAAAAATGGTCTAACTTATGGTCAAATAATAAACACAATTAAACATTTCACAGTATTTCCTACTATTTATTGTTTTCATTAGTTCATTGAAAATTTCATAGAATGTAGTTTGATTTTATTCATCCCTTTGACTCTTTGCAGAGTCACCCTCTTTTCTACCCATTAAACTTTATACTCTTCTATTTATTTAATCCTTCAATACAAATTCTGCCCAATTAGTCTAGGGTACATGATCTTCCACCAGAGTGTGATCTATTTAACCTGAGGCTACACTGTAAATGTAACTTTTATTCTCCTGTTGCAATTATTGCCTGGGAGGCTTACTGCCTCCATTTGCTAACCTAGGCTTAGTCCCAGAAGCTTCTGTTCTCCATACAATCTTATCTAGGCCTAGAATATTTTCAGCCTCTGAACCTTGCAACTGAATAGGCTTTTTCCAGCTCTTTTAAAACTCTGGTTAGCTGGTCAACCCAGCTGCTCTGGCTCAAAACCCTCCTCCACCATACTTATTCAACGTGGCTTTCCTGTCAACCTATGAATTGGTATACTTGGCCTAAAACTAACTCTAGAAATCTTTTCTAATCTTCTGGCTTCTCATCCTCTTGCTCATTCTATTTTTACCAGTGTCTAGCTTCTTCTTTCTTCAATCTATCCCTGTAAAATTCTCCCTGGAAGCTGTCTCCTTCTCCCTCTCTGTGCTGCTCTACTCTCCCTCTCAACTCTAGTGTACTGTTCTCCACAACCTCTACTGTATTCCTATACTGTATCCTCTTCTTCCTCTAATGCCTGTCTCTCCCTTAAGTAGCTTTCCTTTCCTCTCTCTTCTTGTGAGATTTAAACATACCTTATTCTATTGAATCTTTCTCCGATGCATCACTTTTTCTGCCACTCAATTAGACATCATTTTCAAACATGGGTGCTCTTTTCTACAAACAAATGTTACCTTCATTGTTTGGTATTAAAGGTATGTAAGCCACACCACAGCAACCATACAGGTTCAAATATCCTTTAATACTACACTCTTAAAGAAAACTCTCTTTCCCTCTTGGCAGCTCACAATCAAGAGACCCCCCTTTTGTGCTGCAACTTGGTCTGGCTTGGGGTTACACAGATTTTGTACATACAGATGTAACTGCATATGGCTGGAGCTGCCCTACGTTGCCAGAAGGCGGTGTTTCTCTGCACTCATCTTCTGCCTCTAGTTCTTACACTCTTGCTGTTCTTTCTTCTCCAATGATCCCTGAGCCTTGAAAGCAGGGTGCATATACATGCTCTTTTTAGGACTGAGTAGTCTGCACTCTTTTATTCTCTTGACTTGGCCAGCTGTGTGTTGCTGTGTTAATCAATATTTATTAAAAACGGAAGTGTCTCCATTGAGGGTTGGAAAATATATTGATCTACATATATAACAATAAGTCATTAGGATCCTATTTAAAACTATGTTCATTTGGCAGCAAACTTATGACCTGTCTAGCCATACGTTCTAAGCTATTGAACATTATGTAAAGACCAAATCTAAAAATAATAGGAATAGAGAAAGATGAAACCCAGGTCAAAGGCACAGAAAAATATTGTCAACAAAATCATAGAAAATTTCTCTGACCTAAGAAAGACTATCAAGGTATAAGAAGCATAGAGAAAGAACATCAAATAGACTAGACTAGAAAAGACAGTCCCCTCAGCACACAAAAATTAAAACACTAAATGCAAAGAACAAATATATAATATTAAAATCTGCAATGGGAAAAAGCAAGTAACATATAAAGACAGAAATATTAGAATAAAAGATGACTTTTCATTGGAGAATATAAAAGGCAAGGGGGCTGGGCAGATGCTACAGACACTAAGAGATGGCGCCACATATGCCACCCAAAGTGCTGTTATACCTAATATAGCTTTCAATCACGTTAGATAGAAAAAATAAGACATTCCATACTACAACCAAAGTTAAGATATATATATATATATATATATATATATATATATATATATATATATATATGTGTGTGTGTGTGTGTGTGTGTATATATATATATAAACAAATATAATATATACAAATACATACATAGT
>NC_034591.1:55328265-55337684 GCF_900095145.1 Mus pahari
TATATATATATATATATATATATATATATATATATATATCCAGCTCTGCAGAAAATTCAAAGAATAATAAGAACATACTTTCAAAACCAAATTGGAGACCCTAAAAAAAAGCATTCATTTGTGGATACATACAATTTACCAAATTAAATCAATATCTCATTAGCAATTTAAATACGTGCTAGCAAAAGAGAAATTGTAATTAGAAGTCTACAAAACAAAAATAAAAACAAAAAGTTCTAACTTTCAAAGAAGAGTTAATGCCAATTCTCTTCAAATACTTTCACAAATGAAAACTGAAGGAACATTGTCTAAGTCATCATATAAAGCCATAGTTACCCTGATAGCCAAAGCATGTAACAACCCAACACAAAAAGAGAACTTTAGATCAATTTCCCTCATAAACATAAATGCAAAAATTATCATAAAATACTTGCAAGCTGAATCCAAGAACACATGAAAAAAGATCACTTACACAAGCAAGTAGACTTTATCTCAGAGACATAGCACGGTTCAATATACATAAATCCATAAGTAAAACCCACCATATTATCAATCTGAGAGACAAAATCCATATGATCATCTATTTCATTAGATGCAGAAAATTAGATGCCTTTGACAAAATCCAACACCCACTTATGATTAAAAAACATGATAAAAGTGATTAAAAATACAAGGGATATCACACACACACATACACACACACACATACACATATACACGCACTATCTATCTATTTATATATATGTATAAAACAAATGAATAGATAAATAAATAAAATGTACAGTCAGCCCATAGCCACCAATAACTTAAATGGAAAGAAACACAAAGAATTTCCACAAAAATCAGGAACAAGACAAAGCTGTCTACTCTCTTCTACTCAGTATACTATGTGAAGCCAAAGCTAGGGCAATAAGACAACTGAAGGAGATCAGGGGGATAAAAATTGGAAAGGGAGAAGTCAAAGTATCTTTATTTGCAGAGAATATGATTATATCCATAAATGACCGTAAAAATTCTGCTGGGAAAACTCCTATATGTTATAAACATTTTCAACAAAGTAGCTGGATATAAAATTAACTCACAAACCACTAGCCTTCCTATATTCAAAAGACTGAAGGACTGATAAAGACTTCATAGAAGCAACACTTTTCATGATAGCCTCAAGAAATATAAAATATCTTTGGGATAACTTTATCCAAGCAAGTGAAAGATTTCTATGACAATAACTTCAAGTACTTGAAGAAAGAATGTGAAGAAAATATCAGAAGATGAAAAGATTCCCCATGTTCATATATTGGGATGATTGATATAGTAAAAATGGACATCCTACCAAAAGCAATCTATGAATTCAATGAAGTACACATCAAAATTCCAACACAATTCTTTACAGATTTTGAAAGGACAATTTTCAGCTTTATATGGGAACCATAAAACTCAGGCTAGCTAAAACAATCCTAAATTATAAACAAACCCCGACCTCAAATTGAACTAGAGCTATAATAAGTAAAAATAACATTGTATTGGCACAAAGGCAGACACATTCATTGATCAACAGAATTGAAGATCCAGACATAAATCCACATGCCTAAGAGACACCTAATTTTTGGTAAAGAGGCCAGAAATACCACTGGATAAAGGACAGCATCTTCAGCAAATGGTGCTGTTTAGACTGGATGGCTACGTGTAGAAGAATGCAAATAGATCCATACTTTTTATCCTGCACAAAATTCAACTTCAAATGGATCAAAGGCTTAGACATAAAACCAGACACACTAGACTTGACAGAAGAGAAAGTGGGAAGTGGCCTTGAGTGCATCAGGACAAGGAAAGACTTTCTACACAGAACACCAGTAGAACTGGCACTAAGATCAGCAATTGATAAGTGGGACTTCAAGAAAATGAAGAGCTTCTGTATGACAAGGACACCATCATTAGGACAGAACAGCAGCCTGTAGAATGGGAAAGATTTTTTTACCAACCACACATCCTATAGAGGGATAATATTTTTAAAAACCTAGATGTCTAGAAAACAAATAACTCAATCAAAAAGTGGGGTGCAGATCTAAACAGAGAATTCTCAGCAGAGGAAACTCAAATAGCCGGGAAACACTTAAAGAAATGTTTAACATCCTGAGACATCAGGGAAATGAAAATCAAAACTACTTTGAGATTTCATTTTATACCTGTCAGAATGACTGAAATTAATAATACAAGTGATAGCTCATGTTGGTGAGGAAGTGAACTAAGAACATTCATCCGTTGCTCATGCGAGTGCATACCTATCTAGCCATTAAGAAATCATTGTGATGGTTCCTCAGGAAGATGGTAATTGATCTACCTCAAGATCCACCTATACCACACTGGATATATACTCGAAGGACACTTCACGCCACCACAGAGACTTTAACCATGGTCATTGCTACTCTATTAATAATAGCCAATAATTGGAATCCACCTAGATGTTCCTCAAAAAAAATGACTGAATAAGAAAATGTGATATATTTGCATAATGCAAACTACTCAGTCATTAAAAAATTTTCTAGATGGAACTAAAAAACTCATCCTGAGTAAGTTAACTCAGCCCCAGAAAGACATATATGGTCTGTGTAACCTGGCTAGTTTCATGTCAACTTGGCAGAAGTTACAGTTATCTTAAAGGCCTGAACCTTAACTGAGAAAATACCTTCAAATAAGAACTGGCTGAAGAAGATTTGTTAATTGGTGATTGATGAGGAGAGCTCAACCCATTGTGGATAGTGCCATTCCTCGGCTGGTTGTCCTGAGTTCTATAAGAAAGCAGGCTGAGCAAGCCCTGATGAGCAAACCAGTAAGCAGCACCCATTCATGGCCCCTGTATCAGCTCCCACCTCCAGGTTTCTGCCCTGATTGAGTTCTTGTCATTACTTCCTTTTGTGATAAGTAGTGATATGGAAATATAATTCAAATAAACCCTTTCCTCCCCTACTTGCTTTTTGGTCACTGTATTTTATTGCAAAAATAGAAACCCTAACCAAGTGCATTTGCTTATATGTGGCTATTAGCTGTTAAGTCAGTGACAACCAAGTAATAATCCATAGAACCAGAGTGGTTAGGTATAGAGTAAAGGACTAAAGATGTCAGAAAGATTTTGTTAAATAAGGTAAACAGAATAGATAGTTGTGGATGGATGGTGTAGGGACTGGAAAGGGAGGATCAACTGGGGAGGAGATGCAAGAAAGGGCAAGGGAGGGAATACAAAGACAGCTAAAATTAAGGGTTATTTGAGGGGTAGTATTGAAATTTAATTCAGTAGAAGCTCACACATACACACACATAAACACACACACACACACACACACACACACACACACACACGAAGGCAATCTAAATGAACTTATCAAATAATGGGAGAGACAGAACCCCAACTGGACACCTCCTATCACCAAATGAAAATTTTACTCCCAGAACTATGTTACATCTAATTGAGTTGTTGACCATGGGAACTTCTAAACAACCCTGGGTGCTGCAAAGAATATACATTGCTCTCCAAAAACTGACTGCAAGACCCTCTTGCTGAACACAACACCTACACAACTCACTGAACATGGAGACTTAGAGCTGTTGCCTACATAGAGTCTTCCCCCATGATCTAGCATCTTTGGCATGGAAAAAGTACTTTGCATGCCATCGAAAGAGAAATGTAAACACCAACCCAGTCACAAACCCTTTGATTTACAATGGTGTCCTGCCTTCAAGGCATGCTAATGCAATGGTTGCACAAAGCACAAGGGGATAACCAATCAATATCTGATTTGACATAAGACATGAAATGAAATGAAACCCATTCCATTCCTGACACTTCTTGGGTAACCAAAAATCTCAGACTAGATATCCCATAGAGCTAGGTTAGAACCAAATATTACCATTCTACTAAAATAATATAGCAAGGAAATGACTCAAGGCGATATTCTGCCATACTCATAGATTGGTCAGTGCATTCTCTGTCTTTTTTTTTTTCTTTTTAAAATGAGGTATTTTATTTACATTTCAAATGTTATCCGCCTTCCCGGTTTCCCCTCCACAAAGCCCCTTCCCCTCCCAGCCCCTCCAGCCTCTATGAGGGTGCTCTCCTACCCACCCACCCACTCCTGTCTCAGTGATCTAGCATTCCCCTACCTTGGGGAATTGAGCCTCCTTAGGACCAAGGCGCTCCCCTCCCAGTGATGCACAATAAGGCAGTCATCTGCTACATATCCATCTGGAGCTATGCATCCCTCCATGTGTACTCTTAGGTTGTTCGTTTAGCCCCTGGGACCTCTGGAGGGTCTGGTTGGTTGATATTGTTGTTCTTCCTATGGGGTTGCAAACCCTTCAGCTCCTTCACTTCTTGCTCTGACTCTTACATTTTGTTCTCCCCACTCAGTCCGGGTCTTCTTAAGCATCATCACAAAAACCTTCCTCTTTCAGCAAATGTTAGCAAACGCAGCGACCCCGCGGCCAGTCATTATGCAGAGAATGAGAGATCTTAGAACTCTCAGCTCTAAACGGGATGTCTCCATAAAAATCCCTCCCACTTAGAGTTCAGGGAATCCTGCAAAAGAGAAGGTGGAAGGAGGGTAAGAGCCGGAGGGGATGGAGGACAGACAGTAAGGAAACAAGGTCCTCTGAATCAACAGGATCAATGTATTTATGACCTCACAGAGGCTAAGCCAGCATTGCCTTGCATGGATCAGTACCAGATGTGGTCCCTGTACTGAAAGAAGTGGAAACAGCCCCAGTCTTTAATGCAGAAGCAACCTTTAATTGTTAACCTCATGCAAACGAAAATTTAGTTTTCTGCAAAGGGGTCTCACTGGGGAAACAAACCACACTTAAGGGTAGGTTGCATGCCCATCAGTGCATGCCCAGCAGTGGATGGCCAACAGAAAATGTGCTCAACAGCAGCTCTGAGAATCCTGGTTTCTCATAGTGTCATGTCAGGTCTTTTATTCTTAATTTTTAATTATTTCATTTTATTTTATTCTCTCTCATGTCTTTTGCATATATATTATGGCTTTCAGGTTAGTGTTTTTAATGCAAAAGAGTGGGTCTCTGACTCTATACCTGTTTCTTGGGCCTTTTCTTGGGCTCTTTCTCTTTGTTTGTTGGTTTGGTCCTAGTCCAGGAGTTCACATTGCTTGTCTTTTGTGAGTTTTACACTGCTGAGTGCAATAACTCACTTGGTGATAACATATGAATTTAGGTTCAAATCTTGAGAGAACAAGAAAGGAAAAATTATGAATGAAGAATATTCATTTTGATAACTTAAACTGTTTGCTCTCCCCACCCCCCGCCAAATCTCACAAATCCTAGTACTGTGAGCACTTTTCTCAATTTCTAGAGCAAAGACAATTACAAGGGTGGTATTTCCAAAGCAGATCTTATATCCTCCACACTTTGTAACCATAACCGACGAGTAAAATATACTGCTTTTCAAAGCCACACACTGCTCTAACTTTAGCAATTGAGTCTCCTGTGAAGCATAGGGTGCCTTGACTAATTAGCTGTGGCCCAGGCTAGTCCATTGTGTTAATTTTTGTTTCTCATTATTTTATTATTATCTCTTCGAAGCCTGTTTGTTTTCTAATGAGAGATAGAAAGGAAATAGATCTGGGTGAGTGGAGAAGTGAGGGGGAACTGGGAGGACTAGAAGGGAGCCAGTAACCAGGACATTTTATGTAAAGACAAAAAATCTATTTTCAATAGGAAAACAAAAAGAAAAGAAAAATACCCTGTATCTTCACTGAAATTGTAGAAAAAATTAGAAAAAATATAAGGTAAATTTCTCTCCCTCTCTCTCCCTCTCTCTCTCTCTCTCTCTGTGTGTGTGTGTGTGTGTGTGTGTGTGTGTGTTCGCGCGCGCGCGCGCGCGTAATAGCATACCTGCAGTTAGAAGACAATTTCTGGCAGTGTTTCTATTAATATTTTCATGACTAATATAGACTTATAGACTTTCCCTAGTCATATAGACTTTCCCAATCATTTATGCAAAGCCATGCTTTTTATGTTGCTGAATTTAGACACTACTGTAAGGGCTTATGTCTGGAAACTACGAGAGAACAAGTTTCTGTACCTTCATGTGCACATGAGAAGTGCATCCCAGGCATATCTTCCTTCCCCCTCCTCTAAGACTTGTCCATTAAAATGATAACTCGCTTTTGATCGCGTACATAACTAGAGTCATTCTTTATGTTGTATGATGGTAGCGGATCTTGTTTCCGAGGGATGAATTGTGGACGTCACACTTGGGGAACTCTAAGCTGGTGAGAGCTGAGTGGTGACTTGGACACTGGAATGGATATTCTCAGAAGAGACTTTCATCATCTCCAATGTCTTTGAAATTTGAGATTACAGGAACAGGCATGTGTGGCACTGGGGAGTGGGGGAGTTGTTCTTGTCCTGTGTCTCAGCAAGAAGATCTGCTGAATTACTGATCTCCTCCACAGCTCACAGCATTCTGGACTGCTGCTTCCGTTATGACCTTTCTCCTTCTCAAAGCAATCCGGTCTGAAACCTGCAAGCACACCCACACCTTGTTACAGCCAAAGAGAGAACACTGTGCTTCATCCTGGCTCTTACATCTATTAAAGAACACGTGTGAAAATGGGTTTCTGAGCCCCCGTTGAGAAAATAAAATGGATAGATTGCTTTGCTGAGGAGTCATAGAATCATTTTCAGAGCTGCGTTAGCAAGAGTAGCCTTCTGAGAATGTTGATTTGTCCCAAGCGCTTTAGTCTGTCCCTGGTTAGATGGAATGTTTCAGTCACTCCAGTGAAGACAATCATTTTCTAGGATGCTGAGTTTAGACACAACACTATGGCTTTGTTCTTGGAAGCTAAGAGATAATAAGTCTCTACTATTAGAAACTCACTGTGATAGCTCACCTACAAAGCTGCAGGAGAAGGAGGCCAAAAAACCAGGGGCACAGGGAACATGAGCTTCTCTGAAGCATTCTCGTCGACCACCTATTTGGACTGAAGTTCACACTGGCCAGGGCAGAACAAAGCACATCTGAGGAGAGAACAATTTGATGAAGTGTTTCATTGACTCAGCCTGGGATGTGGACCAAGGAGACGGTTGTCTATGTGAGTTTCCTGCCTCAAAATACTTCCTGCCCACTGGATAGAATGATTTTAATGTGCTTGAAACTTTTCCTTAGGGATATGATTTCAAATACTGAACTAAACTTGGACTTTGAGTGTCGACAGTAAATAAAAAGAAAAAAAAAGGCTGAAAGAATAAAATACAGTAAAGTATGACTTATTAGATTACACCACATGTGTTTGTTGAATTATTAAGGGGGAGAGCGGCAAACACCCAGGCATGAAGCCACTAGAGTAAAATTGTCTGTCTTTATTGACACCAGAAGGTGCAATAAGAGTCCAGCTGTCTTGATAAGCTAAGGTGAGCTCAACACACGCTACTAAATTGAATCCTAGATATTAGAAAGATCACTAAAACCCCCTCAGCTTTCTGTTCAAGTAACATTAAACTCTTAAAGGTTGGCATTACCCTAAAACTTAATTTTTTATGTTTACATAAAAATAGAAAAATAATAGATAAATAGAAATATATAAATATATTAATATATAAATAAGAATAAATTTATATTTTTTAAATGCCATTTTACTTTAGTGCATGCTGAGCACAATAATAAAAGTATGAGTGCAGAGATAATGCTATAGATTTCATGTATTTTAACTTAATATTGTAAAGATCTAGTGATGTGAAAAAGAGTACATCTACTGCCTTGTTCTCACAATGACACTTTTGTTTGGAAAAAAACCAAACCAAGTGACACTGAAAATTATGTAATTGGGATTAGCAACCGTACTTAGTGGGTAAAGGAGCTTGCTACTCCTGGTCCCTCAAGGCTGATTCCTAGAACTCATGTGGTAGAAGGAAAGAAACCACTCTTTCAACTTGTCCTTTGACACCTTCGTGTGTAGATCACACACACACACACACACACACACACACACACACACACACACAGAGATTAAAAAAATAAGTAGCCAAAAATAAATGTCTCAGAACCCTACATAGACCTTATACTTTCTCAGTCCTTGAATATAAGCCTTCTATTCTTCAGTGGATGAGGAATAGTCTCTTTAAAAAAAAAAAAAAACCCCATTCACAGTGCCCATCAGCCTTGGATCCTTGTGGAGCACAGATCACCATGAGTTCTCCTTTTTGTTATGCAAAAAAAGAACTTGATAGTAGATTAACTTATAATAAAGTTTGGATTTAAGCAAACTGTCCAAAAATACATTGTTATAAAAATCATGCAGCCGTGACCTGAAAAAATATTGTATAGATACTAAGATTACTTTGTAGCTGTAGGTGATTGATAGGGAAAAAAGTTAAGCTATCAAGTGAAAACCAGGCCAAAACATCTTTGTGACTCTGTTATGTAAGGGATGACTCTTTCTTTACCTTGTAGACTATGCACAATGTTCAGTCTTATATCAAGCCTTCACGGCAACACTTGCATGCATATGCATTACATACACATATAACATATTATAACTGACCTTGTGAGCTTGGGGTACACTCTCATTGTGGAAGTTTGGCAAGCAGAGGTCATTGTCAGTACTTTTGGTTACCACAGGCCTTGGCCTCTACCATGTCAGGAGGAGAAAGTCCAGATAAGGTGAGTTGTCTCACAACACTTATCATCCTGCTTTCTTTGGAGAGTAAATGTGGGAGCATTGTATTTCATTCTTTCTCCTCTGTCTCTCTGACTCTAGTCTGTCTCCCCCTCCCCCTTCACTCTCTGCATGTGTGTGTGTGTGTGTGTGTGTGTGTATGTGTGTGTTGCATACATGTGTCTATGCCTGCATATTCAAATGGCAGAGATTCACCCTAATAGATTCTCTATTGTTTGTTTTAGAATAAATGTAAGTTGCTTTTATTGTGACAAAATGACGAATTTGATAATTATTATTCTTTAAAATATCTTCAAAATATTTTATAAACATGGGGTTCATATTACAAAACACTCCTGGTACTTACAGTGTAGGTCAGTTTCTTCATTTGTATGCACAGAGACCAAGAAGCCATGACCAGGAGAGCCTGGGAGTGAGGACTGAAACAGTGAGGCAATACAAAATCACATATACTACTAAATGACAGAATCAGAGTTCAGTTCTAGGCAATTTTCAATGTAATTGCATACTTATTTCTTTTTAAAAAAAATTCCCAAGGTTTAAAGCCAGCAAGATGGGTTACTATGTAGTCCGTTGCCTTCAAATCTGACACCTTGAGTTAGATTCTTGGATGCAACATGGTAGTAGAAAACTGTCCAACAAATTGCCCTGAGACATCCACATGTGCAATATTGCACGTGCCTGCCAGAGAGAGAGAGAGAGAGAGAGAGAGAGAGAGAGAGAGAGAGAGAG